>NC_068449.1:7929909-8229909 GCF_023373465.1 Oncorhynchus keta | reverse complement strand
CCCTAACCCTTATAGCTGGAGAGACCCTAACCCTTATAGCTGGAGAGACCCTACTCCTTATAGCTGGAGAGACCCTACTCCTTATAGCTGGAGAGACTCTAACCCCTACTCCTTATAGCTGGAGAGACTCTAACCCCTAATCCTTATAGCTGGAGAGAGTCTAACCCCTAATCCTTATAGCTGGAGAGACTCTAACCCCTAATCCTTATAGCTGGAGAGACCCTAATCCTTATATCTGGAGAGACCCTAATCCTTATATCTGGAGAGACCCTAATCCTTATATCTGGAGAGACCCTAATCCTTATAGCTGGAGAGACCCTAACCCTTATAGCTGGAGAGACCCTAATCCTTATAGCTGGAGAGACCCTAATCCTTATAGCTGGAGAGACCCTAATCCTTATAGCTGGAGAGACCCTAATCCTTATAGCTGGAGAGACCCTAATCCTTATAGCTGGAGAGACCCTAATCCTTATACCTGGAGAGACCCTAATCCTTATAACTGGAGAGACCCTAATCCTTATAGCTGGAGAGACCCTAATCCTTATAGCTGGAGAGACCCTAACCCTTATAGCTGGAGAGACCCTAATCCTTATAGCTGGAGAGACCCTAATCCTTATAGCTGGAGAGACCCTAACCCTTATAGCTGGAGAGACCCTAACCCTTATAGCTGGAGAGGGCCTAATCCTTATAGCTGGAGAGACCCTAACCCTTATAGCTGGAGAGACCCTAACCCTTATAGCTGGAGAGACCCTAACCCTTATAGCTGGAGAGACCCTAACCCTTATAGCTGGAGAGACCCTAACCCTTATAGCTGGAGAGACCCTAATCCTTATAGCTGGAGAGACCCTAATCCTTATAGCTGGAGAGACCCTAATCCTTATAGCTGGAGAGACCCTAACCCTTATAGCTGGAGAGACCCTAACCCTTATAGCTGGAGAGACCCTAATCCTTATAGCTGGAGAGACCCTACCCCTTATAGCTGGAGAGACCCTACCCCTTATAGCTGGAGAGACCCTAACCCTTATAGCTGGAGAGACCCTAACCCTTATAGCTGGAGAGACCCTAACCCTTATAGCTGGAGAGGGCCTAACCCTTATAGCTGGAGAGACCCTAACCCTTATAGCTGGAGAGACCCTAACCCTTATAGCTGGAGAGACCCTAACCCTTATAGCTGGAGAGACCCTAATCCTTATAGCTGGAGAGACCCTAACCCTTATAGCTGGAGAGACCCTAACCCTTATAGCTGGAGAGACCCTAACCCCTAATCCTTATAGCTGGAGAGACCCTAACCCTTATAGCTGGAGAGACCCTAACCCTTATAGCTGGAGAGACCCTAATCCTTATAGCTGGAGAGACCCTAACCCTTATAGCTGGAGAGACCCTAACCCTTATAGCTGGAGAGACCCTAACCCTTATAGCTGGAGAGACCCTAACCCTTATAGCTGGAGAGACCCTAACCCTTATAGCTGGAGAGACCCTAACCCTTATAGCTGGAGAGACCCTAACCCTTATAGCTGGAGAGACCCTAACCCTTATAGCTGGAGAGGGCCTAATCCTTATAGCTGGAGAGACCCTAACCCTTATAGCTGGAGAGACCCTAACCCTTATAGCTGGAGAGACCCTAACCCTTATAGCTGGAGAGACCCTAACCCTTATAGCTGGAGAGACCCTAATCCTTATAGCTGGAGAGACCCTAACCCTTATAGCTGGAGAGACCCTAACCCTTATAGCTGGAGAGACCCTAATCCTTATAGCTGGAGAGACCCTACCCCTTATAGCTGGAGAGACCCTAACCCTTATAGCTGGAGAGACCCTAACCCTTATAGCTGGAGAGACCCTAACCCTTATAGCTGGAGAGACCCTAACCCTTATAGCTGGAGAGGGCCTAATCCTTATAGCTGGAGAGACCCTAACCCTTATAGCTGGAGAGACCCTAACCCTTATAGCTGGAGAGACCCTAACCCTTATAGCTGGAGAGACCCTAACCCTTATAGCTGGAGAGACCCTAATCCTTATAGCTGGAGAGACCCTAACCCTTATAGCTGGAGAGACCCTAACCCTTATAGCTGGAGAGACCCTAACCCCTAATCCTTATAGCTGGAGAGACCCTAACCCTTATAGCTGGAGAGACCCTAACCCTTATAGCTGGAGAGACCCTAATCCTTATAGCTGGAGAGACCCTAACCCTTATAGCTGGAGAGACCCTAACCCTTATAGCTGGAGAGACCCTAACCCTTATAGCTGGAGAGACCCTAACCCTTATAGCTGGAGAGACCCTAACCCTTATAGCTGGAGAGACCCTAACCCTTATAGCTGGAGAGACCCTAACCCTTATAGCTGGAGAGACCCTAACCCTTATAGCTGGAGAGACCCTAACCCTTATAGCTGGAGAGACCCTAACCCTTATAGCTGGAGAGACCCTAACCCTTATAGCTGGAGAGACCCTAACCCTTATAGCTGGAGAGACCCTAACCCTTATAGCTGGAGAGACCCTAACCCTTATAGCTGGAGAGACCCTAACCCTTATAGCTGGAGAGACCCTAACCCTTATAGCTGGAGAGGGCCTAATCCTTATAGCTGGAGAGACCCTAACCCCTAACCCTTATAGCTGGAGAGACCCTAATCCTTATAGCTGGAGAGACCCTAACCCTTATAGCTGGAGAGACCCTAATCCTTATAGCTGGAGAGACCCTAATCCTTATAGCTGGAGAGACCCTAATCCTTATATTTGGAGAGACCCTAATCCTTATAGCTGGAGAGACCCTAATCCTTATAGCTGGAGAGACCCTAATCCTTATAGCTGGAGAGACCCTAACCCCTAATCCTTGTGGCTGGAGAGACCCTAATCCTTATAGCTGGAGAGACCCTAACCCCTAATCCTTATAGCTGGAGAGACCCTAACCCCTAATCCTTATAGCTGGAGAGACCCTAACCCCTAATCCTTATAGCTGGAGAGACCCTAACCCCTAATCCTTATAGCTGGAGAGACTCTAACCCCTAATCCTTATAGCTGGAGAGACTCTAACCCCTAATCCTTATAGCTGGAGAGACCCTAATCCTTATAGCTGGAGACACCCTAATCCTTATATCTGGAGAGACTCTAACCCCTAATCCTTATACCTGGAGAGACCCTAATCCTTATAGCTGGAGAGAATCTAACCCCTAATCCTTATAGCTGGAGAGACCCTAATCCTTATAGCTGGAGAGACCCTAATCCTTATAGCTGGAGAGACCCTAATCCTTATAGCTGGAGAGACCCTAATCCTTATATCTGGAGAGACCCTAATCCTTATATCTGGAGAGACTCTAACCCCTAATCCTTATACCTGGAGAGACCCTAATCCTTATAGCTGGAGACAGTCTAACCCCTAATCCTTATACCTGGAGAGACCCTAATCCTTATAGCTGGAGAGACCCTAATCCTTATAGCTGGAGACAGTCTAACCCCTAATCCTTATATCTGGAGAAACCCTAACCCCTAATCCTTATACCTGGAGAGACCCTAATCCTTATAGCTGGAGAGAGTCTAACCCCTAATCCTTATAGCTGGAGAGACTCTAACCCTTATAGCTGGAGAGACTCTAACCCCTAATCCTTATACCTGGAGAGACCCTAATCCTTATATCTGGAGAGACTCTAACCCCTAATCCTTATACCTGGAGAGACCCTAATCCTTATAGCTGGAGAGAGTCTAACCCCTAATCCTTATAGCTGGAGAGACTCTAGCTGGAGAGAGTCTAACCCCTAATCCTTATATCTGGAGAGAGTCTAACCCCTAATCCTTATATCTGGAGAGACCCTAATCCGTATAGCTGGAGAGACCCTAATCCGTATAGCTGGAGAGACCCTAATCCGTATAGCTGGAGAGACCCTAATCCGTATAGCTGGAGAGACCCTAATCCGTATAGCTGGAGAGACCCTAATCCTTATAGCTGGAGAGACCCTAATCCTTATAGCTGGAGAGACCCTAATCCTTATAGCTGGAGAGACCCTAATCCTTATAGCTGGAGAGACCCTAATCCTTATAGCTGGAGAGACCCTAATCCTTATAGCTGGAGAGATCCTAATCGTTATAGCTGGAGAGACCCTAATCCTTATACCTGGAGAGACCCTAATCCTTATAGCTGGAGAGAGTCTAACCCCTAATCCTTATATCTGGAGAGACCCTAATCCTTATAGCTGGAGAGACTCTAACCCCTAATCCTTATAGCTGGAGAGAGTCTAACCCCTAATCCTTATAGCTGGAGAGAGTCTAACCCCTAATCCTTATACCTGGAGAGAGTCTAACCCCTAATCCTTATACCTGGAGAGAGTCTAACCCCTAATCCTTATACCTGGAGAGACCCTAATCCTTATAGCTGGAGAGAGTCTAACCCCTAATCCTTATAGCTGGAGAGACTCTAACCCTTATATCTGGAGAGACTCTAACCCCTAATCCTTATATCTGGAGAGACCCTAACCCCTAATCCTTATATCTGGAGAGACTCTAACCCCTAATCCTTTTACCTGGAGAGACCCTAATCCTTATAGCTGGAGAGACTCTAACCCCTAATCCTTATATCTGGAGAGACCCTAACCCCTAATCCTTATATCTGGAGAGACTCTAACCCCTAATCCTTATACCTGGAGAGAGTCTAACCCCTAATCCTTATAGCTGGAGAGAGTCTAACCCCTAATCCTTATAGCTGGAGAGACTCTAACCCTTATAGCTGGAGAGAGTCTAACCCCTAATCCTTATATCTGGAGAGACTCTCATCCTTATATCTGGAGAGAGTCTAACCCCTAATCCTTATAGCTGGAGAGACTCTAATCCTTATATCTGGAGAGACCCTAATCCTTATATCTGGAGAGAGTCTAACCCTTATAGCTGGAGAGAGTCTAACCCCTAATCCTTATACCTGGAGAGACCCTAATCCTTACAGCTGGAGAGACTCTAACCCTTATAGCTGGAGAGAGTCTAACCCCTAATCCTTATACCTGGAGAGACCCTAATCCTTATATCTGGAGAGACTCTAACCCCTAATCCTTATACCTGGAGAGACCCTAATCCTTATACCCGGAGAGACTCTAACCCTTATAGCTGGAGAGAGTCTAACCCCTAATCCTTATATCTGGAGAGAGTCTAACCCCTAATCCTTATAGCTGGAGAGACCCTAATCCTTATAGCTGGAGAGACCCTAATCCTTATATCTGGAGAGAGTCTAACCCCTAATCCTTATATCTGGAGAGACCCTAATCCTTATAGCTGGAGAGACCCTAATCCTTATATCTGGAGAGACCCTAATCCTTATAGCTGGAGAGACCCTAATCCTTATAGCAGGAGAGACTCTAACCCCTAATCCTTATAGCTGGAGAGACTCTAACCCCTAATCCTTATAGCTGGAGAGACCCTAACCCTTATAGCTGGAGAGACCCTAACCCCTAATCCTTATAGCTGGAGAGACCCTAACCCCTAATCCTTATAGCTGGAGAGACTCTAACCCCTAATCCTTATAGCTGGAGAGACTCTAACCCCTAATCCTTATAGCTGGAGAGAGAGGAGATGCTACTGTATGTGCTGCTTCTTCCGCCTACAGTATGCCCCCTCCCCAGGCCTCGACACACTGTGGTGTGTGTGAGAGGTAATTATCCACCACACGACTCTGGCCCGGCCCGGGAACTGCTAGGGCTCGTACCAGGCAACTGAGGATGCCCTCGTACCAGGCAACTGAGGATGCCCTCGTACCCGATCTCCATGTCTCGCTCTTCTCTTTCTCTCTCTGTGCCTGTGTGTTTAAGCAGGGAAAATGGAATTGTGTAGAGCTCAGCGTTTGGAGGCCCCCCGAGTCCCCCTTTTAAAGAGCCTCCCAAATGTGATGCTTTACTTTGCCAGATAACGCTGCACAATCACTTCAACCCCCAGCAGCTTCCCAGCTCAGTCTCTCTCTCCTTCAGTCTCTCTCTCCTTCAGTCTCTCTCTCCTTCAGTCTCTCTCTCCTTCAGTCTCTCTCTCCTTCAGTCTCTCTCTCTCCTTCAGTCTCTCTCTCTCCTTCAGTCTCTCTCTCTCCTTCAGTCTCTCTCTCTCCTTCAGTCTCTCTCTCTCCTTCAGTCTCTCTCTCTCCTTCAGTCTCTCTCTCTCCTTCAGTCTCTCTCTCTCCTTCAGTCTCTCTCTCTCCTTCAGTCTCTCTCTCCCCTTCTCTCTTTCACAGGAACTCCTGGCAACGCATCATGGAACGCCGCTCATTGAAGTTTGGGCTTGGCGTTGTGTGTATGATATTGAGCAGGCGCCTCCTCTCAGGGGTAATAAACCAAGCCTCCTGCTTCCCATTGTCTCATCTGCTTGTTTTACACCCTTGTATTTTGTCTGAGTGCACCACTGCTTCTCCCATAGGGGAATACAACGTTGGCATTGGCTTCAGCCAGCCACTGAGACAGTTTTTGATGCCCGTAATACTCATCAAGTTGACTCACGACCTTCCCCGTGTCCTTGACTACTGAGGGATCGCTGCCTCAGAGTTTGGTCCCCAGGTCAGTCCAATGATGGGGAGGGTACTTTGCCTGGCAACCAGCCCCGTTGCTGTATTGTAGCCTATCAGCTGATCCCCTCTGCTCGTGGTCCAGGCTCAGCCCGACATTTACTGATTTCTTTTTCATCCTCGTCACGTGATAACTTTGTTCCACCATCAAAATTCCCCCACGCCTCCTTTCTAGACTCATCTGCCCAATCTCGCCCAGTCCAGAGGGCAGCAGCCTGCCATGGGGGCAGGGCTGAGGGTTAGGTGATGGCTCTCATCAGCTTTGACTCAGAATCTCGGAATCTGATTCAAATCCGGCAGTATTTAAACCTCCCCAAATCAGCCATAGCTAAATCCCTTAAATATATTCCTGTCTCAATTGGACTGCATTAAAGGATCACAGGAACAGAACAAAGATGCGGAGGATGGGAGGGAGGGAGAGAGGAGCAGGGGGAAGAGCGAGAGAGAGAATCTCAAGGGGGGTTTACTGCATGTTTTGGATAACATGGATCTCTTTAATGTTCACTCTGTTTTTGCTTCAGAATTGTTTTGTTGTCTCACTTCGTCCTGTTAGCTGGTAATATCTTGTTTGTCGAGGCGCAGGCAAATACACATTCATCATCTATACATCCAAACCCTCTTCAGTCTGTGTATTTATGTAACCTCTTATTTTTTTTTATATATTTTTTTTTGCGTCCCGTTACACATCTCTCTCTTTCTGAGATTATATACCAGGATGTAGCCAAACTTTCCAGTTTCCTATCCAGAACTGCTCTCTCTCACGTGTGCGTGTGTGCGTGTGTGCGTGTGTGCGTGTGTGCGTGTGTGCGTGTGTGCGTGTGTGTGTGTGTGTGTGTGTGTGTGTGTGTGTGTGTGTGTGTGTGTGTGGTGGGGACAGTAAAGGGAAAAACATCTCTTCTCTCCTCAAATTCTACCTTGGTAACGAGCCACTGTCTGCATGTCAGGCAGCCCTGAGCATGATATTGATGGGGCTGCTGCTGAGAACCAAGGCTGCCCTCTCCGGCCCAATAAAAGCTCCTAATAAGCCCCATACATCCAGCCTGCACAGTGACTGGGCCTGCCAAATCGTTGCGCAACTATGCTAATGCTAATTCTCCCCACAACTTTCCCTCCAAAAAGTTAGTCACTGAAACATGTGACTGGAGTCTGAAGCGGAGGGGCGGAACACCTCTGGTTTGAGTTTATAATCTGACTAACTGGTTTGGTTCGATTCTAATGACTGCAAGGGGGTTTAGCATTGCTAATGTAGCAAGGGGGTTTAGCATTGCTAATGTAGCAAGGGGGTTTAGCATTGCTAATGTAGCAAGGGGGTTTAGCATTGCTAATGTAGCAAGGGGGTTTAGCATTGCTAATGTAGCTAGGGGGTTTAGCATTGCTAATGTAGCTAGGCGGTTTAGCATTGCTAATGTAGCTAGGGCTAGGCTAAATTACTGATGTGTCTTTTAAAAAGGAAGGAGCTGAGCAGCATTCTGTGAGTGAATGTAGGGTTTGGTTTAGATGGGCAGTACAGAGTAGTGTTGCAGGCGATTGCGTCGTAAGTCTATTGGGAGATGAACGGTGAGTGTTGGAAAATTGCCTTTGAATTGTGCGGCACGATTTGAAGTGGGGGCTAAACTGTAGTTTCTCTCCGCTTTTCACTTAAATTATACTTTTATCACAGGACTTTTTCATGTTTCTTGTCTGTGTGTTGTAAGTAGTTGGTTGATTGGAAGTAGAAGCTTTAGTGGGCCTTTCTCTGCTTTGTATTCTTCAGCTCTGTTTTTACACCCTAGGGGTTGAAAGTGTTTTCTATTATTCCAGTTTATTTGGTTACTTTTTGGTGTTTCCGACTTTCAACAAATGTCCAATTTCCCTCTTGCCGTCTCTCGGTGTCTCGGTCTCCTCTCTCTTTCTCAGGGTGTGTGTGTCTCTCTCTTTCTTTCTCTCTCGTGTGTGTGTGTGTGTGTGTGTGTGTGTGTGTGTGTGTGTGTGTGTGTGTGGGGGGCTCGGTAGGTGTGTGTGTGTGGGGCTCGGTAGGTGTGTGTGTGTGGGGCTCGGTAGGTGTGTGTGTGTGTCGCTCGGTAGGTGTGTGTGTGTGTGTCGCTCGGTAGGTGTGTGTGTGTGTGTCGCTCGGTAGGTGTGTGTGTGTGTGTCGCTCGGTAGGTGTGTGTGTGTGTGTCGCTCGGTAGGTGTGTGTGTGTGTGTCGCTCGGTAGGTGTGTGTGTGTGTGTCGCTCGCTCGGTAGGTGTGTGTGTGTGTGTCGCTCGGTAGGTGTGTGTGTGTGTGTCGCTCGCTCGGTAGGTGTGTGTGTGTGTGTCGCTCGGTAGGTGTGTGTGTGTGTGTCTGTCTCTGTGTGTGTGTGTGTGTGTGTCGCTCGCTCGGTAGGTGTGTCTGTCGTTCGCTCGCTCTGTGGGTTTGTGTCTCAATTCAATTCAAGGCGCTTTATTGGCATGGGAAACATATGTTAACCAAGGCAAGTAAAGTAGATAATATACAAAAGTGACATAAACAATACAAATTAACAGTAAACATTACTCAAAGAAGTTTCAAATGAATAATGACATTCCAAATGTATACAGTATTGTAACGATGTACAAATGGTTAAAGTACAAAAGGGACAATAAATAAGCATAAATATGGGTTCTATTTACAATGGTGTTTGTTCTTCACTGGTTGGCCTTTTCTTGCGGCAACAGGTCACAAATCTTGCTGCTGTGATGGCACACTGTGGAATTTCACCCAGTAGATATGGGAGTTTATCAAAATCGGGGGGGGTTCAAATTCTTTGTGGATCTGTGTTATCTGAGGGAAATGTGTGACTCTAATATGGTCATACATTGGGCAGGAGGTTAGGAAGTGCAGCTCAATTTCCACCTAATTTTGTGGGCAGTGAGCACATAGCCTGTCCTCTCTTGAGAGCCATGTCTGCCTATAGAGACCTTTCTCAATAGCAAGGCTATGCTCACTGAGTCTGTACATAGTCAAAGCTTTCTTCAAATTTGGGTCAGGTATTCTGCCACTGTGTACAGTCGTTTTGAGAATGACTCAAATATACATTTTCACAGTCTGCTGCCTCAGTTTGTATGATGGAAATTTGCATATATATATAAATATATATAAGCGTGATCAGATTAATTGCAAAGTCCCTCTTTGCCATGCAAATGAACTGAATCCCCAAAAAACATTTCCACTGCATTTCAGCCCTGCCACAAAAGGACCAGCTGACATGTCAGTGATCTCTCGTTAACACAGGTGTGAGTGTTGACGAGAACAAGGCTGGAGATCACTCTGTCATGCTGATTGAGTTCAAATAACAGACTTGAAGCTTCAAAAGGAGGGTGGTTCTTGGAATCATTGTCCTTCCTTTGTCAACCATGGTTACCTGCAAGGAAACGTGTGCCTTCATCATTGCTTTGCACAAAAAGGGCTTCACAGGCAAAGATATTGTTGCCAGTAAGATTGCATATAAATCAACCATTTATCAGATCATCAACAACTTCAAGGAGAGCGGTTCAATTGTTGTGAAGAAGGCTTCAAGGCACCCAAGAAAGTCCAACAAGCGCCAGGACCGTCTCCTAAAGTTGATTCAGCTGTGGGATCGGGGCACCACCAGTACAGAGCTTGCTCAGGAATGGCAGCAGACAGGTGTGTGCATCTGCACGCACAGTGAGGGGAAGACTTTTGGAGGGTGGCCTGGTGTCGAAGGGCAGCAAAGAAGCCACTTCTCTCCAGGAAAAACATCAGGGGACAGACTGATATTCTGCAAAAGGTACAGGGATTAGACTGCTGATGAGTGGGGCAAAGTCATTTTCTCTAATGAATCCCCTTTCTGATTGTTTGGAGCATCCGGAGAAGACAAGGTGAGCGCTACCATCAGTACTGTGTCATGCCAACAGTAAAGCATCCTGAGACCATTCATGTGTGGGGTTGCTTCTCAGCCAAGGGAGTGGGCTCACTCACAATTTTGCCTAAGAACACAGCCATGAATTAAGAATGGTACCAACACATCCGCCGAGAGCAACTTCTCCCAACCATCTAGGAACAGTTTGGTGATGAACAATGCCTTTTCCAGCATGATGGAGCACCTTGCCATCAGGAAAAAGTGATAACTAAGTGGATCGGGGAACAAAACATTGATATTTTGGATCCATGGTCAGGAAATACCCCAGACCATAATCCTATTGACAACTTTTGGTCAATCCTCAAGAGCCGGGTGGACAAACACAAACCCACAAATTCTGACAAACTCCAAGCATTGATTATGCCATAATGGGCTGCCATCAGTCAGGATGTGGCCCAGAGGTCTTGAAAAAGAAGGGTCAACACTGCAAATATTGACTCTTTGCATCAACTTCATGTAATTGTCAATAAAAACCTTTGACACTTATGAAATGCTTGTAATTATACTTCAGTATTCCATAGTAACATCTGACAAAAATATTTAAAGACACTGAAGCAGCAAACTTTGTGAAAATTAATATTTGTGTCATTCTCAAAAATTTTGGCCACGACTGTAGTCTGTTTAGGGCCAAATAGCATTATAGTTGGCTCAGTTTTTTTTGTTATTTCTTTCCAATGTGTCAAGTAATTATCTTTTTGTTTTCTCATGATTTGGTTTGGTCTAATTGTGTTGCTGTCCTGGGGCTCTGTGGGGTCTATTTGTGTTTGTGAACAGAGCCCCAGGACCAGCTTGCTTAGGGGACTCTTCTCCAGGTTCATCTCTCTGTAGGTGATAGGTAGGTGATAGCTGTGTTATGGAAGGTTTGGGAATCGCTTCCTTTTAGGTGGTTGTAGAATTGAACGTCTCTTTTCTGGATTTTGATCATTAGTGGGTATCGGCCTAATTCTGCTCTGCATGCATTATTTGGTGTTTGTCCCCGTTTGTGAATTCTTAGTTGGTGAGCAGACCCCAGACCTCACAACCATAAAGGGCAATGGGCTCTATGACTGATTCAAGTATTTTTAGCCAGATCCTAATTGGTATGTTGAGTTTTATGTTCCTTTTGATGGCATAGAATGGCATTCTTGCCTTGTCTCTCAGATCGTTCACAGCTTTGTGGAAGTTAACTGTGGCGCTGATGTTTAGGCAAAGGTATGTATAGTTTTTTGTGTGCTCTAGGGCAACGATGTCTAGATGGAATTTGTGTTTGTGGTCCTGGCGACTGGACCTTTTTTGGAACACCATTATTTTGGTCTTACTGAGATTTACTGTCAGGGCCCAGGTCTGGCAGAATCTGTGCAGAAGATCTAGGTGCTGCTGTAGGCCCTCCTTGGTTGATGACAGAAGCACCAGATCATCAGCAAACAGTAGACATTTGACTTCAGATTTTACTAGGGTGAAGCCGGTGCCTTCTCTCCCTCGGTGGTTGTCTCTCGCTCTCCCTCTCTCTCTCGGGATCTCTCTCTCTCTCAGGTCTCTCTCCCGGGTCTCTCTATAGCCTGGTGAGTTCTTGATAAGTTGTCTTGGCGCGGTGACTAGAGTAATCACTATTCTCCAGATGTTCGTTTGGGAGGGATGGGACGGAGGGAGGAATTTGGGGAAGAAAAGATGAGAAAAAACAGCTGCCCGTATTCAGGCACCCCACCCCCCTCATGCTCAATGTGAAGTCATTAGTACCTCAACGCACTCCCCAGATACGCCCTTTCCCGTTCCTTTACATTCCCTTACATTCTCTCTCCCTGCCTCAAGGCGTCCCTGACCAGTCTCTGTTTACACTTGTGGTAATTGGAGATGTTTGGAAGGCAACCTGACCTGCGCCCAGCTTCTCCCCTCCACGTTATTACTGGCAGCTTAGACCAGTGAAGAAAAGCACGGAGGAGCCTACTGGAGGCAAAATGGATTGTTTTCTCCCTACTTTCCCTGTCTTTCTCTCTGTTCCCCCACTCTGTCTCCCTCCCTCTGTTGTATGTCACGAAAGCAGGGGCCCCTGCCAGACGTTAGCAAACGCTTTTGAGTCGGCATGGCAGACATGAACAAACACACCCAACTCAGTCAGGACGCCTTGGTCTGTTTATCTGAGAGGGAAAACGAGTGAGGGATAGGACAAGGGTGTGGCTTTCCAAACATTATGATACACCCATTTGTTGCTACAGCCAAACTGTCCACACAAATCACCACTAGCAAAAACGGTTTATTTGAACGTGTTGAAATTTAGTTTCATTTTTCGTGGGATTTTCCAGTCCTATGATGTTCCAGGAGTCATTTGTCATCGTTTGTGCTTACGGCTACTCTCTTTCTCTTCCTCACCCTCTATCTCTCTCGCACTCTCGCTCTCTCTCTGGCTCTCTCTCGCTCTCTCTCTGGCTCTCTCTCACTCTCTCTCTGGCTCTCTCTCTGGCTCGCTCTCGCTCTCTCTCTGGCTCTCTCTGGCTCTCTCTCTGGCTCTCTCTGGCTCTCTCTCTGGCTCTCTCTCTGGCTCTCTCTCTGGCTCTCTCTCTGGCTCTCTCTGGCTCTCTCTGGCTCTCTCTGGCTCTCTCTCGCTCTCTCTCTCTGGCTCTCTCTCGCTCTCTCTCTGGCTCTCTCTCGCTCTCTCTCTGGCTCTCTCTCGCTCTCTCGCTTCCTCTCTCTCTCGCTCTCTCGCTTCCTCTCTCTCTCGCTCTCTCGCTTCCTCTCTCTCTCGCTCCCTTGCTTCCTCTCTCTCTCCCTCTCTCACTGCCTCTCTGTCAGACTGTGTGTGAGAACATGAGTGTGATTTATGACGCCTCAGGTAACCTCATCCGTTGGGCTGTCTGGCAGGCAGGGGGACAACTTGTCTGTCATCCCCATCCTCCCCGATAGCTTCTACCTCTCCACAGATTTAACACATAGGCCTCATTGAATGAATCCGATAACTGTGAATAGAGCAGGTGTACTCAGTGTCTTTAGCTGCTAGACAGTGAGTGTCTCTGTCTGTCTGTGACGGTAAAGGGGGAAAGTTCCACTCCCTGTCCTCAGTGTTTGTAATCCATGCATCTTTTCTCTCGGGAATCAGACAGCCCGTTCCCTCTCAGACAGAGATGATTCCCCTTACACACACACACACTCGGCATCCTGACAGCCATCCTGAATGTTTAATGGGGAAACCGGGAGTGAGCTGTGTTAGTTGTGATGGCTCTATGGTCACATGGGCGTCAAGGTAATCTCTAGTCCCCTCAGCCTGGCAACATGAAACATATATTCAGTCTCCAGGAAAGTCTCCGCCCTGTCAAAGTTCACCCAATGCTAGATAGTAGCAGACAGTAGACGCCCACTGTCTGTAGTCTTAGTGTGATACAGCTCTCAAATCAATCAATACAACCATTAGTATACTAATAAGTCCTATTTGTAATGGGGTTTCATTAAAGTACACAACATAATCACGGCCTTGTGTTGTTTCTGAAGGGACTAATGGGGTGGAGTAAGTTGACCTGCTTCCATGTAGCCGTTAGGGAGGTTTTCTAACAGACTGCTATGAAGAAAGAGTTATGCTATGAAGAGCTGTGTCAGCTGGATTCCTGAGTGGTGTGCCTGCCCAGAGTTGACTTTCTGTTTGCCTCCACACACACACACACACACACACACCACACTTTCTGTTTTCATCTCTCCCGCACACACACCACCTTCCTAGCAGCATCTGTATACCCTTCCCTCTATGTTGCTTTGCGCCCCTCACAACAGCAGAGCTGGAGAGATGTTGATAGTGACACCCCAGTCCCAGGAGCCTCTTTAACCCTCCCAACCTCCAAATCCATCATCCGCAGCCCCCTTTCCTGTCCCTATCTGCGTGTGACTCTCTTGCACACATCCTCCAGCATGCATTGTGCTAATTGAGTCCCGGCCCGATGACCGCCCACTCCCTCTTAGCCACAGCTCTATCGCTTTGTTTGTAAGCACAACACACACACACGCACACGCACACGCACACACCTAGGAAAACCAGCCATGCCTCCTCCCCCTGAAAGGGAAAACAACTACCAGCCTCTCAACCTTTTTTCCAACTCTCATTATTGGACCTGCATTTAAAAAGGTCAGCCACGTCAGCTGCAAGGGGAAAACACCCAGTGGTTCTTCAATCTCACCCGCCGAACTCTATCCGTTCTCCAGTATGTACATTAAACGGTGTGTTGTAACAGCGTTATAAATGTGTTACCGGCACACAGTAGGCCTTTGTGTATGGGATGGAGGGTAACTTCGCAGGCGCTTCAGACAGACTTTTATATGGGTCTCTCTGTTAATACGCACTCCTTTCTCTAACAACTGAGCCAGGGTCAGATTCTACTCTACCGTGGGATGTCTGGCTCCTCGTAAATGTAGAAACTCGTTTTTGTCACTGAAATGCAACCGAATACTCGGCACAACCTTGCTGTGACTGTCTCCGTTTTGGCTTAGTCTCTTATTTTGTAAAAATGTTTTGGTCTAACATCAGCCTTGGCTCAGATCCAAACTGGCTGACGCAGATCGGGGCCAAAAAGCGAGCATCGAGAAAGAGAACCAGCTGTCCCTTTCATGAGAATCATTTGCGAAAATGTTCTCAGACTTGGGAGAAGCTGTCTAGAAGGTGGTTAGGGTCACGATCTGATTGAATTAGTGATGGTAAACAGGGAAGGCAGGCAGACGACGGAGGATCTAATACAATGGGCAGCTAAAGATGTTCACTCTACCGCAACCACCTCTGGCAAGTGTTTAAGAAGCTAAAAAGGCCTAAATGGTTCCTCTGAGTGGGCTCTGTGTGGAGCGTTTAAACAGCTAATTAGCAGTGATTTAAGCCCATTTCCAGGTTGAGGAGTCCATGTTAGCGTTAGCCATTCTCTGTGAACATAGCTAATTAGGCATTCTGCTCAGCAGGCCTAGTATCTCACCACCTCTGAGGCTGGAGAGGTTGTTGTAATAGCCACTGCATGGGCATGGGTCCTACTAGGATCCAGGCCCATGCTCTTGGTTAGTGATGGCACTAGCTGAATGCTCTTGGTTAGTGGTGGCACTAGCTGAATGCTCTTGGTTAGTGATGGCACTAGCTGAATGCTCTTGGTTAGTGGTGGCACTAGCTGAATGTTCTCGGTTAGTGATGGCACTAGCTGAATGCTCTTGGTTAGTGGTAGCACTCGTTGAATGCTCTTGGTTAGTGATGGCACTAGCTGAATGCTCTTGGTTAGTGGTGGCACTAGCTGAATGCTCTTGGTTAGTGATGGCACTAGCTGAATGCTCTTGGTTAGTGGTGGCACTAGCTGAATGTTCTCGGTTAGTGATGGCACTAGCTGAATGCTCTTGGTTAGTGGTAGCACTAGCTGAATGCTCTTGGTTAGTGGTGGCACTAGCTGAATGCTCTTGGTTAGTGGTGGCACTAGCTGAATGCTCTTGGTTAGTGATGGCACTAGCTGAATGCTCTTGGTTAGTGGTGGCACTAGCTGAATGCTCTTGGTTAGTGATGGCACTAGCTGAATGCTCTTGGTTAGTGGTGGCACTAGCTGAATGTTCTCGGTTAGTGATGGCACTAGCTGAATGCTCTTGGTTAGTGGTGGCACTAGCTGAATGCTCTTGGTTAGTGGTGGCACTAGCTGAATGCTCTTGGTTAGTGATGGCACTAGCTGAATGCTCTTGGTTAGTGGTGGCACTAGCTGAATGTTCTCGGTTAGTGATGGCACTAGCTGAATGCTCTTGGTTAGTGGTAGCACTAGCTGAATGCTCTTGGTTAGTGGTGGCACTAGCTGAATGCTCTTGGTTAGTGGTGGCACTAGCTGAATGCTCTTGGTTAGTGGTGGCACTAGCTGAATGCTCTTGGTTAGTGGTGGCACTAGCTGAATGCTTTTGGTTAGTGGTGGCATTAGTGGAATGCTAGACCTTTAACACTCTGTTAAAGGTCCCCAAAGACAAACATCCCTGGGTCGCTCCTCGTTTCAGTTCGCTGCAGCTAGTGACTGGAACCAGCTGCAACAAACACTCAAACTGGACAGTTTTATCTCAATCTCTTTATTCAAAGACTCAATCATGGACACTGACAGTTGTGGCTGCTTTGCATGATGTACTGTTGTCTCTACCTTCATAACCTTTGTGCTGTAGACTTTGCCCAATAATGTTTGTACCGTGTTTTTGTGCTGCTACAATGTTGTTGTCATGTTATGTTGCTACCATGTTGTTGTCATGTTGTGTTGCTACCATGCTGTGTTGTCATGTATTGCTGCCTTATGTTGTTGTCTTAGGTCTCTCTTGATGCAGTGCTGTGTGTCTCTTGTTGTGATGTCTGTTTTGTCCTATATTTATATGATATTTTATTTTATCTCAGACCCCGTCACCGCAGGAGGCCTTTTGCCTTTTGGTAGGCCGTCATTGTAAATAAGAATTTGTTCTTAAATGACTTGCCTAGTTAAATAAAGGTTAAATAAAACATTTAATTCTCTGTGGTAGTGGGGGCGCTAGCTGATTGTTCTGGGTTAGTGGTGGCACTAGCTGAATGCTCTGTGGTAGTGGGGGCGCTAGCTGATTGTTCTGGGTTAGTGGTGGCACTAGCTGAATGCTCTGTGGTAGTGGGGGCGCTAGCTGAATGCTCTGTGGTAGTGGGGGCGCTAGCTGAATGCTCTGTGGTAGTGGTGGCACTAGCTGAATGCTCTGTGGTAGTGGGGGCGCTAGCTGAATGCTCTGTGGTAGTGGGGGCGCTAGCTGAATGCTCTGTGGTAGTGGGGGCGCTAGCTGAATGCTCTGTGGTAGTGGGGGCGCTAGCTGAATGCTCTGTGGTAGTGGGGGCGCTAGCTGAATGCTCTGTGATAGTGGGGGTGCTAGCTGAATGCTCTGTGGTAGTGGGGGTGCTAGCTGAATGCTCTGTGGTAGTGGGGGCGCTAGCTGAATGCTCTGTGGTAGTGGGGGCGCTAGCTGAATGCTCTGTGGTAGTGGGGGCGCTAGCTGAATGCTCTGTGGTAGTGGGGGTGCTAGCTGAATGCTCTGTGGTAGTGGGGGCGCTAGCTGAATGCTCTGTGGTAGTGGGGGCGCTAGCTGAATGCTCTGTGGTAGTGGGGGCGCTAGCTGAATGCTCTGTGGTAGTGGGGGCGCTAGCTGAATGCTCTGTGGTAGTGGGGGCGCTAGCTGAATGCTGTGGTAGTGGGGGCGCTAGCTGAATGCTCTGTGGTAGTGGGGGCGCTAGCTGAATGCTCTGTGGTAGTGGGGCCGCTAGCTGAATGCTCTGTGGTAGTGGGGGCGCTAGCTGAATGCTCTGTGGTAGTGGGGGCGCTAGCTGATTGTTCTGGGTTAGTTGGTGGCACTAGCTGATTGTTCTGGGGTAGTGGTAGCGCTAGCTGATTGTTCTGGGTTAGTTGGTGGCACTAGCTGATTGTTCTGGGGTAGTGGGGGCGCTAGCTGATTGTTCTGGGTTAGTTGGTGGCACTAGCTGATTGTTCTGTGGTAGTGGGGGCGCTAGCTGATTGTTCTGGGTTAGTTGGTGGCACTAGCTGATTGTTCTGGGGTAGTGGTAGCGCTAGCTGAATGCTCGGGGGTAGATTCTTTTGACCGCCTTCCGATAAAATGTGAATATTTGGATGTTGGATGTTGGAGAAAAGCTGTCGCCTGAGACCAGGCACTGCCACTGATGTTCTCCTCCTCCTCCTGTCTCTGAGGAGGTCTTAGAGCCTTGGTCTCCTCCTGTCTCTGAGGAGGTCTTACATTAGAGCCTTGGTCTCCTCCTGTCTCTGACGAGGTCTTACATTAGAGCCTTGGTCTCCTCCTCTCTCTGACGAGGTCTTACATGAGAGCCTTGGTCTCCTGCTGTCTCTGAGGAGGTCTTACATTAGAGCCTTTGTCTCCTCCTGTCTCTGAGGAGGTTTTACATTTAGAGCCTTGGTCTCCTGTCTCTGAGGAGGTCGTACATTAGAGCCTTGGTCTCCTGTCTCCGAGGAGGTCTTACATTAGAGCCTTGGTCTCCTGTCTCTGAGGAGGTCTTACATTAGAGCATTGGTCTCCTCCTGTCTCTGACGAGGTCTTACATTAGAGCATTGGTCTCCTCCTGTCTCTGAGGAGGTCTTACATTAGAGCATTGGTCTCCTCCTGTCTCTGACGAGGTCTTACATTAGAGCATTGGTCTCCTCCTGTCTCTGACGAGGTCTTACATTAGAGCCTTTGTCTCCTCCTGTCTCTGAGGAGGTCTTACATTAGAGCCTTGGTCTCCTGTCTCTGAGGAGGTCTTACATTAGAGCCTTGGTCTCCTGTCTCTGAGGAGGTCTTACATTAGAGCCTTGGTCTCCTGTCTCTGAGGAGGTCTTACATTAGAGCCTTGGTCTCCTCCTGTCTCTGAGGAGGTCTTACATTAGAGCCTTGGTCTCCTCCTGTCTCTGACGAGGTCTTACATTAGAGCCTTGGTCTCCTCCTGTCTCTGAGGAGGTCTTACATTAGAGCCTTGGTCTCCTCCTGTATCTGAGGAGTTCTTACATTAGAGCCTTGGTCTCTGCTTCTGATTTACTGGCACATTGAACCTTGTTGACGCCGTAGTTTAAGAACTTTGTACGTAGTGCTAAATAAATGACTTAATATCTGAATTTCTTTATGCATCTTCGCCGTTGCTGGATATGCATCGTTTTGGAAGCAACTACAGTTCTCAGCTTTCTGTGGGTATCATTTTTATTTGTCATCAACCTTGGGGGTTTAAGTCCGCCCCTCCGCAGAAATCTAATTGGCATAGTAAAACAAATCCCATATAATCCTGTCAGTTTAAAGCTAGAGATATTTTTTGTATTGCATTCATCTCAATCCACTGCATCTGCCTATGTAACACTTCTGCATCTGTGGTGAAAGGTGTCAGCGCTAGAGAGGTGTTTGTCAGACGATGAGACATCCCCAAAATCATTATTCTCACAAAATCGTCTGTAGCGTCCGAAGGGTTTGGCCTGCACTATTTAAGGGAAAGGGGTAAACCTAGTCAGTTGTACAACTGAAGCATTCAACTGAAATGTGTCTTCCTCATTTAACCCTCTGAATCAGAGAGGTGAGGAGGGCTGCCTTAATGGACATCCCGGGGAACAGTGGGTTAACTGCTATGACCCCTCCATGGAAAGATGTGACTCACAAACACAATGATTTTCTCCGTTTTGCTCTATGACCCCAACAAGCGTCTTGGGACTTCGGTACAGCAGTAC
Source organism: Oncorhynchus keta (assembly GCF_023373465.1). NCBI lineage: Eukaryota > Metazoa > Chordata > Actinopteri > Salmoniformes > Salmonidae > Oncorhynchus > Oncorhynchus keta. Next base: position 8,210,344 of record NC_068449.1, on the reverse strand, counting down.
TGAAGTCGGTACAGCTGATCTGCCAACTTCTGTCTGTAGTCTCTGAACAGTTTGGGCTACACCCTAATATGTATACACGCTAATACCTCTCTTAGGAAAGGTGAGACTCTCCTGAACACGTACATGTTGGTTGTTTTGCTCTACGATGCCCACAGGACTCTCAATACACGTATGAAGGTATATATGGAGACTGTTTAGTGACACAAATAAGGGGTTAAATACATAACACATTTTTCCTGATCTTATATCTCTCAGATTTGGTATTTTGGTATTTTATTAGGATCCCCATTAGCCGTTGCAAAAGCAGTAGCTACTCTTCCTGGGGTTCCACACGACACATCACATAATACAGAATGACATAATACAGAACATCAATAGACAAGGACAGAATGACATAATACAGAACAAACAATTTGGGATTTTCAACACATCAATATTTATTTTTAAAAAGAAGTGATGCAGTCAGTCTGGGTCTTTCCTTGCAGCACTGGACCACACGACTGGACAATGATCACGATTAGACAAAACTAGAGCCGGTAGAACTTGCTTTTTGGAGTGTGGTGTCAAAAAAGCAGAGCATCTCTATATTACAGCTGGACCTCTCCCCATCTTTACAACCATTGAATATATATGTTTTCACCACGACAGTTTACAATCTAAGATAATGCCAAGTAATTTAGTCTCCTCAACATGTTCAACAGCCACACCATTCTTTACCAGATTCAACTGAGGTCTAGAATTTAAAGAATGAGTTGTGTCAAATACTATGCTCTTAGTTATAGAAATTATTTGATGTAGGACAGACTCTTCAGAACCAACTACCTTTTGATTTTCTTTGCGGGGGACTCTCTGTTGTTCCATGTACTAGCCTTTATTTAACTAGCCTACCTGGTTAAATAAAGGTGTTCTCAACTAGCCTACCTGGTTAAATAAAGGTGTTCTCAACTAGCCTACCTGGTTAAATAAAGGTGTTCTCAACTAGCCTACCTGGTTAAATAAAGGTGTTCTCAACTAGCCTACCTGGTTAAATAAAGGTGTTCTCAACTAGCCTACCTGGTTAAATAAAGGTGTTCTCAACTAGCCTACCTGGTTAAATAAAGGTGTTCTCAACTAGCCTACCTGGTTAAATAAAGGTGTTCTCAACTAGCCTACCTGGTTAAATAAAGGTGTTCTCAACTAGCCTACCTGGTTAAATAAAGGTGAAATAAAAATAAATAAAATATGTAGTGAATCTGTTATTCAATACGTTTCTATGGGCTAATAGCAGTAAGGTCCAAAACATTTTTTCATCAAATCATCTTTATATTTTTGGGATACTTTAAGGGGTCTTAAAATTCCAAATCAAATAGCAAAATGATCCTTGGTGTGACCTCCCCCTGGATTAGGTTGTACATCACATGAAAATATCTTGAATCGTGCATTCTTGCAGGACATGTTAGATGAAACAACGTATTTCTTGAGTAGTCTACCATCTCACTAGTCTGTTACAGTGTAAAGCACAGTGAATTAGTTTATAGCGTGATTTAACTGTTTTTTTCCCTATTGCCTGATTCCTCTGAGGAAAATTGGCTTGACCAAATCATGAGCTGGTGCTGAGACTGAAAAAGTTATTGGCACCAGTACCGCCATGGGAAAATGTTAGTCTGGAGCCCTGTCTGTGAAGCGTTTGGCTGTCTGAAGTAGGGCTGCACATTTAGGGGAATATTCTGTGGGAATTAAAGGGAATATATGGGGATTAATGGAAATATATGCAAATGAGTAGTAATACCATTTAAATGTAGATGTTTTTTTGCATTGGATATATTTACCATGTCATATGGAGACAGAAACATAAAGCTTTTACCTTATCATAAGCAGACATGATTGCAAATGATTACATCCTTCCAATAGAAATATAATTAAAACTATTTAGTTACGAATTGAACTTTAATTAAATGAGTTGACTCTTCACATGGTAGGATTTCACTAAACAACAAAAGAAAGGGAATATTGAATGATCCCCAATGATCCATCGCATCTCCCAAAAATGTTTTCAACATACAATGGGGCAAAAAAGTATTTAGTCAGCCACCAATAGTGCAAGTTCTCCCACTTAAAAAGATGAGAGGCCTGTAATTTTCATCATGTGTACACTTCAACCATGACAGACAAAATGAGAAAATAGTCAATTACAACAACAAATACAATTTGTACAATGTACAAATAAATAGTTTACAAAAATACAATGTACAGATGAATAGTTCAGCAGTTAGATTAAACAACTCCTTTGTAAGATACATTTTTTAAATGAAACATGTATGGAAACAGGTGAATTAACACTCCTCAGTTAGCAGGCTCAAGCAAGCCAAAACCTACATGATAGCTAAAACGAACTAGCAGAAATTGTTAACAAGTTAGAAATTATTTAAACACACTTTGCTGTGGGCTACTATTTACTAGTTAACAAATCATGTATGTCATATAAAATATATTCACCCCACCCAGTATTGTAATCAAAAATTACCAGAAAGCATGTAGTCCTTGGCTCAGACAGTGTAGTAGTGTGGGCTCAAAAGCATCTCATCAGTGTGCAAGATCTTGAGAATCAGCTGTACATCTGATGGAAGAGTGCACTGCACATGTGATGGAAGAATGCACTGTGCAGTTTATCCAAAATATGTCACAAGAATTGACTTATGTGTATCCCATAAAAATGTTCACTGACTTTTTGATGAATTTAAGCAAAATTCCCCAACTTCCTGGGTTTAACCTGTCTAGGACTGTGAAAGTGCAGGGCGCCAAATTCAAAACAACATAAATCTCATAATTACAATTCCTCAAGCATACAAGTATTTTACACTATTTTAAAGATAATTAAATTCTCGTTAATCCAGCCACAGTGTCTGATTTCCAAAAGGATTTACAGCGAAAGCACCACAAACAATTATGTTAGGTCACCACCAGGCCACAGAAAAAAACTTTAATTTCTCCAGCGAAAAGAGAGGAGTCACAAAAAGCAGAAATAGAGATAAAATTAATCACTAACCTTTGATCTTCATCAGATAACACTCATAGGACTTCATGTTACACAATACATGTATGTTTTGTTTGATAAAGTTAATATTTCTAACAAAAAAATTGGAGTTTACATTGGCACGTTACGTTCAGTAGTTCTAAAACATGCGGGGATTGTGCAGAGAGCCACATCAATTTACAGAAATACTCATAAAAAACATTGATAAAGATATGACTATTATACATGGAACTTCAGATAAACTCCTTAATGCAACCGCTGTGTCAGATTTCAAAAAAACTTTATGGAGAAAGCGAACCATGCAATAATCTGAGTACAGCCTTTAGACAACAAAGCAGCCAAAAAGATACCCGCCCCGCCATATTGGGTAGTCAACATTACTCAGAAATAGCATTATAAATATTCCCTTACCTTTGATGATCTTCATCAGAATGCACTCCCAGGAATCCCAGTTCCACCATAAATGTTTGATTTGTTCGATAATGTCCATCAGTTATCTCTAAATATCTTCTTTTGTTAGGGTGTTTGGTAAACAAATCCAAAAGCACGTTCAAGTCTCGCCGAACGTCGGACAAAAAGTTCAAAAGGTCCGTTACAGCCCGTAGAAACATGCCAACCTAAGTATGGAATCAATCTTTAGGATGTTTTTAACATAAAACTTAATGTTCCAACCGGACAATTCCTTTGTCTGTACAAATGAAGTGGAACGTAGCTCCTTTTCACGTGAGCGCGCCAGACCGAGGCTGTGGCACTCTGCCAGACCACTCACTCAAAGAGCTCTCATGAGCCCCTCCTTTAGAGTAGAATCCTCAAAACAGGTTCTAAATACTGTTGACATCTAGTGGAAGCCTTGGGAAGTGAAACATAACTAATATCACCCTGTATCTTTAATGGGGGCTGAGTTGAAAAACGACAAACCTCAGATTTCCCACTTCCTGGTTGGATTTTTTTCTCAGGTTTTTGCCTGCCATATGAGTTCTGTTATACTCACACATCATTCAAATAGCTTTAAAAACTTCAGAGTGTTTTCTATCCAATACTATTAATAATATGCACATATTAGCCTCTGGGGCAGAGTAGGAGGCAGTTCACTCTGGGCACGCTATTCATCCAAAAGTGAAAATACTGCCCCCTATCCCAAAAAGGTTAACTTCCTAGGGAAAATGTCAGGAAATGTACCATAAAGTTTCCGACCCTTTGCAACCCTAGTCTGAAGCGTAGAGGAGAAGTCTGGGGGGCCTTGTCTGTCTGTAGCCCCACTCAAATCAGCCTTGTCTGTCTGTTTGCAGCAGCCATGTCTGTCTGAAGCCTCGTTTATCTCTGTCTGCTGCAATCATACCGGTCCCTCTTTATTACGATCTACTTGGAAAAGCACTGGCTTTCTACTTTGTTGTCATGGTTATGGAGTGTTTAGCCGCTTCGGGGGGTGGAAGGCGGGCTCGGGGACGGGTGCTAACTTAATTGCTTCCATGAATAATTGAACTTGCCTAATTTGGGGGATAATGACAGTGACACTGCTTATGTATGTATTTATTTATCCAAACATTAATTGACAGGACTGACATTAGCTGGGCTTTTATTGCACATTTGATTGTGCACAAGGGGGAGATGTATTTTTCTCGGTAATTATCTCGCTGATAAGGCAGTGGTTTATGCATGTGTTTTCCCCTGCCTAATATCTGTCAGCGATTTAGCAACAAAATGAGATGATGCAACATGACCATGGTGTTGTAACCCTTCTCGATACCTTCCTCTCTCATGCAACGTGCTTATGGAGAACTAGCTGTAGCCAGGGTTTATTCATTAGGAACCAAACGGAACAGGAAGGGGCCAACCTAAATTTGTTCAATAGAAACTCGTTTTCGTTTCAAAAGGTGTCCTCTAATGTTTACACCTCTGGACGTCTGTCAAATCAAATCAAATTGATTTATATAGCCCTTCGTACATCAGCTGATATCTCAAAGTGCTGTACAGAAACCCAGCCTAAAACCCCAAACAGCAAGCAATGCAGGTGTAGAAGCACAGTGGCTAGGAAAAACTCCCTAGAAAGGCCCAAACCTAGGAAGAAACCTAGCGAGGAACCAGGCTATGTGGGGTGGCCAGTCCTCTTCTGGCTGTGCCGGGTGGAGATTATAACAGAACATGACCAAGATGTTCAAATGTTCATAAATGACCAGCATGTTCAAATAATAATAATCACAGGCAGAACAGTTGAAACTGGAGGTGGACTGGGGACAGCAAGGAGTCATCATGTCAGGTAGTCCTGAGGCATGGTCCTAGGGCTCAGGTCCTCCGAGAGAGAGAAGGAAAGAGAGAATTAGAGAGCATACTTAAATACACACAGGACACCGGATAAGACAGGAGAAGTACTCCAGATATAACAAACTGACCCTAGCCCCCCGACACATAAACTACTGCAGCATAAATACTGGAGGCTGAGACAGGAGGGGTCAGGAGACACTGTCGCCCCGTCCGATGACACCCCTGGACAGGGCCAAACAGGAAGGATATAACCCCACCCACTTTGCCAAAGCACAGCCCCCACACCACTAGAGGGATATATTCAACCACCAACATACCATCCTGAGACGAGGCCGAGTATAGCCCACAAAGGTCTCCGCCACGGCACAACCCAAGGGGGGGAACCAACCCAGACAGGAGACCCACTCAAGTGAAGCACGCCTACTAGGGACGGTATGAAAGAGACCTAGTAAGCCAGTGATTCAGCCCCTGTAATAGGGTTAGAGGCAGAGAATCCCAGTGGAAAGAGGGGAACCGGCCATGCAGAGACAGCAAGGGTGGTTCGTTGCTCCAGAGCCTTTCAGTTCACCTTCAGACTCCTGGGCCAGACTCAATCATATGACCCACTGAAGAGATGAGTCTTCAGTAAAGATTTAAAGGTTGAGACCGAGTTTGCGTCTCTCACATGGGTAGGCAGACCATTCCATAAAAATTGAGCTCTATAGGAGAAAGCCCTGCCTCCAGCTGTTTGCTTAGAAATTCTAGGGATAATTAGGAGGCCTGCATTTTGTGACCGTAGCGTAGCGTACGTGTAGGTATGTACGGCAGGACCAAATCAGAGAGATAGGTTGGAGCAAGCCCATGTAATACTTTGTAGGTTAGCAGTAAAACCTTGAAATCAGCACTTGCCTTGACAGGAAGCCAGTGTAGGGAGGCTAGCACTGGAGTGATATGATCAAATTTTTTGGTTCTAGTCAGGATTCTAGCATTCTCGCAGCCGTGTTTAGCACTAGTCTGTCCCTATGTACCCCCCCCACACACACTTGCAATAGGGACACAGCACAGTAACATGTCTTGACATGACTGAAGGGACTTGTTAACTGACCTGTTGATTTATTTGTTGTTCCAGGCGGAAGGAGAGGATAATCTGAAGAAGATGCAGCTGATGGAGCTGGCCATTCTCAACGGGACGTACCGAGACACCAACATCAAGACACGTACGCTTTACAACCACACACACACTACACAAAGGTCCTGTTTGGATCCACATTGATTAATGTTTACACACCAATGCTTATCATTAATCGTCTTAATCCATCTGTTATTGTATTAATCACTCAGAACCTCATAATAACCACTTAGAACCTCACAATAACCACTTAGAACCTCACAATAATCACTTAGAACCTCATAATACCCACTTAGAACCTCACAATAACCACAGGGAAGAATAGATGCTCACGATATACAGTTAACTGTGTGCCTCTGCCTCATGTTTTGTAGTCATTTTAGTGTTTTTTTTTATTTTATAAACTTATGCACTTTGCTCTGAAATGTTGACCAAGATGTTCGACCCATGTATGTAGTAAAACCACCTGTATTCAAGTAGATCGGTTTCCCCTCTCTTCCTCCCGCTGGTTCTTCTCGATGTGCCCTTTTCCCCCCTCCCATATGGATGCAATCACAGTTTGCTGCAATGTCGGGGTGGCTTCTATATGCCTTCAGCGCACTGCAGAAATCACTCGCTCATCTCTGCATGACGTAGTTCACGCATCTGTTACAAACACTGTTTAGTTTTCCCATCTCCAAAGTGTTTCTTTCTTTGGAGTTCATCCCACCCAGAGTTCCCGCAGTCCTGCACTTTCATGTCTCTTTGATGGCTGCTTGAAATTGGTCACAATTTACTGTTTACATTGTTATTATTATTATTATCATGATATTAGTAATGTTTTGGGCATTTTTTCAGTCCAAAAATTAATGGCTTGTTTTGAAATAAAAATCTAATTTGTAAAATGTGAAATGATTTGACTTGGCAGACATTGGTTTCTAACACCAATGTCTGGACCAGTGTCTGGTTTTCTCAGCTGTGTTGCCAGACCTGCGATACTCAGCATGAATTAGTCACCGAGTCACATGTAAAACATTGATCCACCCGCCCCCGCTGTCTGTGATGTTCACCATGTCAGAACATTTGCAAATGCTAAACAATTTGAAAAATCTTTCTGCGATTTATTTTGTCAGCCAACCAAAATGGTCTTACGGACATGTAGCGGAGTGGAGGGCATCAGACCTGTTTTTATAGTCTGGCAGATTTCAACTAGTCTGTCCAAAGCAGGGCCTCATTGGCCCAGAGAGTCGTCCAATACACTGGATTGTATTTTGGGGGGATTGACGTGATCCTCCCATTGGTCCTTATCAGAAACGTTCACGCCATCTCTCCTCTCCATGGCCACCGGCTCCATTTCTGTTGGCTTGTGCCGTCAGCAGTACATGAACTCGTAGTTGTCATGGTGATTGGTATGCTTAATATGGTCTGTGCATTGTTGTTGAATGCAGTGTTTTCGCTTTTTATAGTTTGGTATATTTTCTTGTTTACTTAATTTTTTGTTTGCTGGTTCACCGTGATCATTGCATGGTCTAATTTTCCTCTTTTTTTTTCACCCCTCCCCACCTTCTCCCCCCCTTTTCCTACTTTTTGTGTTTTCCAACTCTCGCTTCTCCACCTGTGATTTTGGTCAACCGCACCACCATCTCTACCCCCTTGTCTTGTATCTCTCTGTCTTTCTGTCTTTAACTCTTCTTATGGCAGACCCCCTTGCGTTCTCTCTTGCAGCGGCGGCCGCCGCCGCTCAGGGCCCCCGTCTAATGCAGGCCCCCCAGGGGCAGTTGATGGCCCCCCATCAGCAGATGAGGCCCCCCACACCGGCAGGGCCCCCCATCATGAACATCATCCGACAACCCCAAATGCAGGGCATGTTACCCAATGGCACCCCCACCCTGGTGCCTCCCTCGCCGGACGGCAGCATCCTCTACGCCTCCCCGTACGACTACCCGTACGCCCTGGCGCCCACCTCCCTGCTGGAGTACCCCATCGACCACAGTGGGGTTCTAGGTAAGCGACCCTGGGGCCTGGGCGGCGGCCCCTTTAGCCCCGGACAGGAGGGCAGCTTGTTTTACCCTGGGTTTTTGGACGCGGCTTCGATGAGCCACGGTCAGGACTTGTTGAAAGGTAAATATGTCGTATCCAGCTGAAAAACAGGCTTGTTATGGGTGTGACCTTATGACCTGACAGCTGAACAGGACTAATGTGCTAACAAAGGGCAAGGGGGACAGGGATTTTTTATTTTAGCTCATCTCCCCAGCATCCTTTTCCTGGCTCAGGTTTAGTTTTGACATTTTAGTCATTTAGCAGACACTCTTATCCAGAGAGACTAACTACAATGAAGTGCCTTGCTCAAGGGCACATCGACAGATTTTCACCTAGTCGGCTCTTGGATTCGAAACCAGCGACCTTTTATTTAATGGCCCAACGCTCTTAACCACTAAGGCTACCTGTCGTTTCCTCTCTGTTCTGCAGCTGCCGTTTTACTACCATGCAGTATGAGTTGCCTTGTCTGAAGACACTCTGTCAGGGACATGCTTGTGTTGCACGCTCTCGCGCTCTAGCTTTGTTATGCTCTCGCTAGCGGCAGATTCAGTCTGGCGGTGGATCCCCCCGGATTTCATCAGCTTTTGAAATGAGTATTTTTTTTTTTCTCAGCTAGCTCTGTGCTCCGGCCTTGATGCCAGTAGAAAGTCCCCTTTGTCCCGGTGGGGATGTTCATTAAATTCACTGTTCTCATTTTTCCCATTGGCTCAGTTTTCACACTCTTGAACTTCAACTTCGTACGAGCCACCGACATTCCCCAGTCAATATGTCAGCCGTGGGAATTACATTCCGTAGGTGCGGGTGTGTCTGCACGCCGGCGCTCAAAGCAATATTCCGTGGAAGAAACATTTAGACGATAATATCTCACATTTTATGGAGGCTGTCGCCCTCTAATTTGACCAAATAATGACTGTTTGCCACGGCATACCTTGTCAAGTTTTGACAGCGGGCCCTTTCCTGTTTGTGTCGCTGCCTTAATGACATGCCTGAGGTGTTGATCCTGACATCATGAGACGGCTGATACACAGGTGCCATGTTAGCTGACCCCGTGTGTCCGTGAAAGAGGTGCCTGGGGGAGCTGTTCTGTAGTACAGAACCTACTGGATTTTCTCTCTAATTTGGAGGGGACAGCAGCTTAGTGCGTTTTATTTACTCGCCATATTGATCGCCGCCTTCAGCAACAGAGAGCCACCGGAACACAACATGCATCTGGCTCTGTCAGACCTGCTCAGGAGTCTGAGGAAACTTCAGGACATCTGGCTCTGTCAGACCTGCTCAGGAGTCTGAGGAAACTTCAGGACATCTGGCTCTGTCAGACCTGCTCAGGAGTCTGAGGAAACTTCAGGACATCTGGCTCTGTCAGACCTGCTCAGGAGTCTGAGGAAACTTCAGGACATCTGGCTCTGTCAGACCTGCTCAGGAGTCTGAGGAAACTTCAGGACATCTGGCTCTGTCAGACCTGCTCAGGAGTCTGAGGAAACTTCAGGACATCTGGCTCTGTCAGACCTGCTCAGGAGTCTGAGGAAACTTCAGGACATCTGGCTCTGTCAGACCTGCTCAGGAGTCTGAGGAAACTTCAGGACATCTGGCTCTGTCAGACCTGCTCAGGAGTCTGAGGAAACTTCAGGGCATCTGGTGCTGCAGAGTGTAATGTGGGCAGACTGGCTTGGTTATCAACCAGCGCTGTGAAACGTCACACAGCTTGCCTGCCTTCCCTGCCAGGATAGATAGATATTAGTGTGAGGGCTGTTTGGCTGTTCCAAATGAGATGTAACTGTCACTGGCTTAATCCACCACAACTCTCCATTCCAGCATGGAAACTTACCCAAGCCTTCTTATTTTAAGGCCAACATTCTGAGTTGTCCCCTCTGGAAGTGCTCACTTGATAACTGCAGACAAGAGAGTTTACTAGTGTACCATTTGACAGGATGCCCAGATGGTTGTCACGGTGACCTGTTCTGTGGGGACTGCCACCATTTAGCCATTGAAGGGCTCTGCCACAAATCTCTTTAAACGCTTTCTGGGTAATGAAGAGCAGAGAAATATGGCCTCCCCCAGCATCACTCTGCCATCTCTCTGTCCCCGAGATCTGGGAGGCTATCCTTCCCCGGCTCACTAAATCAGAAATATTGACATATCCGCATAAAAGCCCAAGAGCGCCGACCCCTGAGTGCTGAAATGGTGTCTCGCTGACTGCTCTAGCTAGGCTTTTAGACAAACTTTTAGATTGTCCAACTCGTTGCATTAAGGATTTACCTTGAACACTTTTCAATCTGGGATTTGTTTTGGGTCATAGACTAATTGTTTATCTCTATGCACAGTCACAGTTCCTATGCAACCAACATAGTATTTTACCCCATTTGCGTGTATGATATCAGGAGAAACCACACGAGGGTAATTGAAATGTCTGTCTTCATTTGTGACACATATTCAGAGAGAAATGAATGCTACTGCCAGTGAGCAGATTGATACTGAGAGATGTGAGAGAGCCAGGTGGTGTCTTGCACTATCCAATTAGGATCTGAGCTGCATTGGGTTTTCACACCTTTTCAAAATCAGCCAATTGTTTTTCTTCCTCAATCCCCCTGTCTCCTATGGGAGATGAGCTTTTCTTTTGCTAGATAGCTTTAGTCCCCTGTCCCCCTGCCCTCCGGTTTCCACAAATCCTCTATGTAACACTGAGTACTGTGACATTTTACTACCTAAGTTATACATTTGTAGATATCAAATTAAAACAAATGTTATTTTTTTCTATGCATTTTTTCATATATGTCTGTCATGTTTATGTGTATTAGGATCTAATGTATGAGCAGTATATGTAAATGGCTATATGTATTACTGTGTAAGACTTGTTTTTCCCCCTCCTAAAGTGAACAGTTTCTAACCTTGTGGACTTGTTGCAATCTAGGTGCAATGGCTACTAAAATGAGACGACATGACTCGCGCGTCCATCCTTACCAAAGGATCGTAGACAGAGGTTAGTTTAGTCTCTGGGATGCTTTACTTTGCCTGTTGATTGCATTGCCTTATATTTGCCTTAGTTGGGGATTTCTCATGTTTTTATATACTGCACATTATGCACATTGTTTACATACGTAGTACTCGATATAGAACTCTATTTCAATGCTCAGGCAAAACGATGTTAATTGTTTTGGTTTACATGAACCGTGACCCTTGGTGACAGAACAGGTATCACACGCCGTTTTCAAGCTACGTTTTCTTAACATTCCTCTGACGTGAGATTAGATCCTAAAATAGGTCAGCCTTGTTTCCATCATTCCATTTGTTTTACTTATGAGGAACAGAGTGGAAAGCGACTGAACACGAAGTAGAAAAGGTAGACAGCAGTAACAGTAGCCACCAGGCATCATTTTTCCACTTGGTTCATGTCTTGATTTTTGTTTTCTGTATAAAAAAAAATACACTTAAAAAAAATGGTAGGACGGACTTACCTATTCAAAGCCAGTTAACGTTCTCTCTCCGGTGTGTTTAAGTATTGAAATAAAATGGAAAAATACATTGGAAAAATGTTGATATTTCAGTTGTACATGAGGTACTGTCATTTTATATTTTGACATTTTATTTATGGTTCCTGTATATACTGATAATAAAGAAAAATAATTGGGGGAAATTAATATATTCATTACGTAACGCTAGTCACTGTTATTCATTACGAAATGCTAGTTACGGTTATTCATTACGTAACACTAGCTAGTTACTGTTATTCATTACGTAACACTAGCTAGTTACTGTTATTCATTGCGTAACGCTAGTTACTGTTATTCATTGCGTAACACTAGCTAGTTACTGTTATTCATTACGTAACTCTAACTAGTTACTGTTATTCATTACGTAACACTAGCTAGTTACTGTTATTCATTACGTAACACTAGCTAGTTACTGTTATTCATTACGTAACACTAGCTAGTTACTGTTATTCATTATGTAACACTAGCTAGTTACTGTTATTCATTACGTAACACTAGCTAGTTACTGTTATTCATTACGTAACACTAGCTAGTTACTGTTATTCATTACGTAACACTAGCTAGTTACTGTTATTCATTACGTAACACTAGCTAGTTTCTGTTATTTATTACGTAACACTAGCTAGTTTCTGTTATTTATTACGTAACACTAGCTAGTTACTGTTATTCATTACGTAACACTAGCTAGTTACTGTTATTCATTACGTAACACTAGCTAGTTACTGTTATTCATTACGTAACACTAGCTAGTTACTGTTATTCATTACGTAACACTAGCTAGTTTCTGTTATTTATTACGTAACACTAGCTAGTTTCTGTTATTTATTACGTAACACTAGCTAGTTTCTGTTATTTATTACGTAACACTAGCTAGTTTCTGTTATTTATTACGTAACACTAGCTAGTTTCTGTTATTTATTACGTAACACTAGCTAGTTTCTGTTATTTATTACGTAACACTAGCTAGTTACGGTTATTCATTACGAAACGCTAGTTATGGTTATTCATTACGAAACGCTAGTTACGGTTATTCATTACGAAACGCTAGTTACGGTTATTCATTACGAAACGCTAGTTACGGTTATTCATTACGAAACGCTAGTTACGGTTATTCATTACGAAACGCTAGTTACGGTTATTCATTACGAAACGCTAGTTACGGTTATTCATTACGAAACGCTAGTTACGGTTATTCATTACGAAACGCTAGTTACGGTTATTCATTACGAAACGCTAGTTACGGTTATTCATTACGTAACGCTAGTTACGGTTATTCATTACGAAACGCTAGTTACTGTTATTCATTACGAAACGCTAGTTACGGTTATTCATTACGAAACGCTGGTTACGGTTATTCATTACGAAACGCTAGTTACTGTTATTCATTACGAAACGCTGGTTACGGTTATTCATTACGAAACGCTAGTTACTGTTATTCATTACGAAACGCTGGTTACGGTTATTCATTACGAAACGCTAGTTACTGTTATTCATTACGAAACGCTAGTTACGGTTATTCATTACGAAACGCTGGTTACGGTTATTCATTACGAAACGCTGGTTACGGTTATTCATTACGAAACGCTGGTTACGGTTATTCATTACGAAACGCTAGTTACGGTTATTCATTACGAAACGCTAGTTACGGTTATTCATTACGAAACACTAGCTAGTTACTGTTATTCATTACGAAACACTAGCTAGTTACTGTTATTCATTGCGTAGCACTAGCTAGTTACTGTTATTCATTGCGTAACACTAGCTAGTTACTGTTATTCATTGCGTAACGCTAGCTAGTTACTGTTATTCATTACATAAAACTAGTTACTGTTATTCATTGCGTAACGCTAGCTAGTTACTGTTATTCATTGCGTAACTCTAGCTAGTTAAGGTTTATTCATTGCGTAACACTAGCTAGTTACTGTTATTCATTGCGTAACACTAGCTAGTTACTGTTATTCATTGCGTAACACTAGCTAGTTACTGTTATTCATTGCGTAACACTAGCTAGTTACTGTTATTCATTGCGTAACACTAGCTAGTTACTGTTATTCATTGCGTAACACTAGCTAGTTACTGTTATTCATTGCGTAACACTAGCTAGGTACTGTTATTCATTGCGTAACGCTAGCTAGTTACTGTTATTCATTGCGTAACGCTAGCTAGTTACTGTTATTCATTACGTAAAACTAGTTACTGTTATTCATTGCGTAACGCTAGCTAGTTACTGTTATTCATTGCGTAACACTAGCTAGTTAAAGTTTATTCATTGCGTAACACTAGCTAGTTACTGTTATTCATTGCGTAACGCTAGCTAGTTACTGTTATTCATTGCGTAACTCTAGCTAGTTACTGTTATTCATTGCGTAACACTAGCTAGTTACTGTTATTCATTGCGTAACACTAGCTAGTTTATTCATTGCGTAACACTAGCTAGTTACTGTTATTCATTGCGTAACACTAGCTAGTTACTTTAAGTCTCCTTACCACTAATCACACTGTAGGTAATTTCCATTCCAACCTCAAAAACTAAACCATACTTATTTTTTTGTACTTTGTTCGACCTCTCTTGAGTTCTGGTACTCGGGCCAATGTAGCGCTTTGATTTAAACAACGTTTTAATTCAGGTTGGGGCTTAGTAGTTGAGATCGTGATGTAACAACCTCATGATTATAACAATATTAGCTAGCTGGGTTTGTCTCTTGGTGGGAATTAGTGGGAATAAGAGATTGCAGTAATTTTATTGTTAAAAATGATGTCATTCCAGTCTCTTCTTGCTGACACTAATATCCTTTCTATTTTTTCTTTCTTTTTGTTTGTTTTTTGTTTCTAACCACCTAGCCGCCACCGGCAACTAACACATGACCTTCTGACCTCTGAACTCTTCACCCAATGACGAGCCGCCCCAAGCCTGCCTGCTGATCAGTTAACTGGTAATTGCCTTTTGCTAGCCTCTCGGGACGCAGTGAGAAAGAGGCGCCTGCCCTTAGTTACCCTAACATGTTTTTGATTTTTTTTTTTTACATTTAAAAATATATATATCACAATCTCATAGAAACACATCAACCCAAGTTATTATTTTATTGATTTCTGTTCATTGAGTTGAATTCCCATTCTCTCTCTTTCTTTTTCTTCATGAATCACAAACTGGAGGAATGTGTGTGTGTGTGTGTGTGTTACTAATGAATCTGCACTGAATAAAAATATATATATATTTATATATATATATAATCTCAATAAAGATCCCGTCCTCCCTGTCGACCGCCCCGTACCTGCTCTGATTCGGTGACCTCACTAATAATTACTGAACAATGGTAAATGGGAACGGAACCCAAACTGTATGTCCCCAGTCCCTCTTTCCCTCCCCATTCCACACTTCCTTGTGGGTCATTTGAAAGAAAAGGAAATAGAAGGAAAGAGAAACTAGACTCACACCAACTTGTTGATTCTCTGTCATTTTCATATGTGGTCGTGCATTATGAACCTCTGAGACGATAATGTGCTGACACATTCTGGGTGTGCCCTCCACGGCTGTCTGTTAAAAGCATGGCTAAATTGACTGCAAATGGAGCTCATTATAATTTGTTTTTATGTTATGTTTTTCTTTGGTTTTACTTGATTTTTCTGTTTTCTTGTTAATTCATTCTAATGAGCTCTTTTGTGAAGGACTAGCCAGACAAAGCAGGTTGTAAGAACTTAAAAGGTAGCTTTTGAAGTGGCAGGCCTATCATTGGCAGTTAGCGGAAGCTAGGTGGGGTGCTGGGACAGGGTGATATGGGGAAGAATCAGGATGAGAAGCGGTGTTTCTATTACTATAATGAAAGTAGGATGGGTTGAGGGCACAGTGAATATATAGTCAACTAGCTACTAAACTTAACTATGCTCCTCCACACTGTGTCCCAAGTATACAGTGCCTGATGTATTTAGAGAAATGATGCGAGCTGTGATCTAAAAGACAAAAAAAAGTATTGTGCGCATATTTAACCAGAGCGTTTCCAGTTGAATTATATCTACTTAAATATGTATCCAACCGCAGAGGGCTCTCCGCCATTTTAGCGTTTGAAAGGGTGTGATTTCATGCTTGCGTAAGTAAAGCTCTAGTTTCCCATGAAGAGACAAAGGCGATTAAACACTAAAAATGGCTACTGGTGGAGGGGGGATCCTGATAGTGAAGTCTGTATATATTTCCTTTTTTCTTTTTTTGATTTTGCCTTTTTGTTTTTGGTTGTATCTACACCCCTGGCAAAAAAAAAATCCTAGTGTGTTTTTGTAGTTTTCTTTTCATCCCTTTCCAATTTGATACCAATCAAGTCATCCTTGGGGGACGGGATACATGCCCTCATGAAAATATGCCTGTTTGAATTTAAATGACTTCGGGAGAAATGACTTTATTTTTAACCCTCAACATACCAGTTTGAAGTCCCCCAATTAGCACATCCACAATGTGTCTCCATGAAGGTATAGTCCAGCTCCTGAGCCCTGACCGTTTCTTTTACTCTTTCTCAAGAACAAAAATAGGATGTGAAAGCCATGCCTGCCTGTTCAAATTTCTTTATACATACATATACACACACAGAGAGAGAGAGATACATGTAGATACCTGTCATTACATAGTAAAGATGGAGAACACAATGAAATCCTCTTACAGGATGCTGGAGAAGAAAACATATATATTTTTGGCAATTTTAGCTTTTTATACTTGCAGTTACAAAATATGAGGGGAAAAAGGTTTTAAAAAATAGTATGCAGAAAAAGGACATGTGGCGAAAATGCTGTGTTACTTTGGATATTATTGGCTTGGAAAATAAAAAATAAAGACCAAAATAGTCATACCTAGGAACATTGCAAGGATGTTAGTGTTACGAAGAGGGGTTGAGACGCAGAGCAGATTTTTTTTTTAAAAGAAGTGCCTTATCGACGGTTGTTTCTTTTTCCAAGTGTTAACATTCTGTTGAGTAATATCCAGCAACAACTAGGACACTGCAGAGAGGAACGGCTTCTGTATGCGCTCTGAAGAGTTGAGCAGGGTAGCTCCGTCATTATTGCTGAGCTACTGAAGTTATTCTATGCAAAAAGAATAGCAGTCGTATGACCAGCTAAAATATGTGCCATGGTTCATCTTCCCCAAGTAGAAGTTCAGTTTCTTTGTTTTATTTTCTATCTTTGGCCTTTTTCTCTGCCATCGGAACAAGTTTAATTTCTTATTTCTCTGCATTTTGATTTAACGTGTTTTCCCTTGTCTTGTTTTCTGGTAACTGTGATTATTCTACAAAGAACAAACTGCCAATAGCAACGCAGAAGTCTGCCAGGACATTTTATGAATAAATTGAATATAAAATGAGATTAAGAGGGGAAAAGCCGTTTGCATGTATACCTCTCTGTTTCAAAATCTGCAAACTGAAAACATCCAGTCTAACAATGCTTCCTCATTACAGTCGGGGAATGTAGCCAACCCGTTTTATAACCGTATGACCTGAAGACCCCAGGGGGTGTTCCCAGATGCAGTTCGGGGCTCTTCAGATTCGGAGGGGGGGGGGCTGGATGACATGTGTTCTATGTTAGTCAATATGTAGCCATTCTGGAAGTGATCGACATACAGCTGGATGATATAGCAGAGACTAGAAAAACTCTTTACCTCCCTACAGGTAAAACGATGAGGCCGTCTGCACTCTTTTTAAGGTCCAGGTGTGAATACTGGAAGAGGTGAAGACCCGGTAGAACAAACGATTACATCCAAAACTGAGGCTTGAATGCAAAATGAAGATGGTATTAGAATATCATGCCCCAAAAATCATAGTGTGAGAAAGTGCATAAATGAAAGGTGAAAACAAAACAACCGTTTTGTCTTTATCTCTACAGCGAACACAACTTCACAGCCAAGCAGTTTTCAGTTATTGAAACAAAAGGGGTATCTAATCAAATATTTAAAAAATACTATAAAAAATCAATTGAGACATGAATTATACAGTATTTTACCTTCCCTGGCAGTCTGATACTATTTATTTTTCTCATACATGCTTTACACAGAAAAGGTCAATTTGTTTTCAGTGTTATGAATTATTCTTAATTTTTTAAACATTTTTTTTTTTAGAAATGCAATATTAACATGGAGCAAGATATGACAAGCATTTTGACAGTATTAAGAAATATTCCCTCATACAATGGCACAGCGTGTTCTAGCATTGCAAAGGTTGGTTTAGTTCATCAGGTATATGGTGAAAGATACCGTATTCTCTGACCTGCCTAGTACGATGTATGATAATGTAATTTACAGCCATTGTTAAAGGTTTATAATGTATTTTTCTAATCTCATTTTGTATGTATATTATAAAATCCTTTTTCTGACATTTGTGTTGTTGTTGATGAAGCCCACTGCAACTTGTTTTTGAACCCCCCCCACCACCCCTCACATCTTGAAATCTGTCCCTCATTAGGAGTGTTTCCTTTCCTAGAGTTAGATTTAGTTTTCTTGCCAACTCCTAGCTTGTTTAACTCATTAGCAACTTTTCCTTTCTTGTCATAAGTATTTTTACATGCTTGCTTTTTAGTTTTCATGGTGTGTGTTGTTATTTCTTATTAACCCCTTGGCATTTATTTTAATAAAACATTCTTAGTAAGAATTTTACTAACTTGCTGATATTATTTTGGTCTTGTTTTTAACAAGTTTAATGGATGTACGACCTTGGTCTGGTTCACGGACTAACACAATTAAAACTGGTGTCTGACCACCAAACACTTACACTGACATGCCTGTACACACACGCATATGTGTGCACTCAGCAGCATTCATATTTGCACACACACACACACACACACACACACACACACACACACACACACACACACACACACACACACACACACACTGTCTAACTGGAACCTGTGCACGAGCTGATCCGTCCCTCACTCTCGCTCACACACACTTTCACCTGTGTTGCTGAAAAGATTCTTCTAAACACTACATAATCCCAAACCCAGCACCGCTGCTGTCTCGTCCCTCCTTTCTGTTTATCACCACTCTCTTGTGGTTTTGCCCTTTGTAAGAGAACCAGGTAGCTGCTCGCTGTAACTGGAAGTGTAGGAGAACCAGGAAGCTGCTCTCTGTAGGAGGACCAGGAAGCTGCTCTCTGTAGGAGGACCAGGGAGCTGCTCTCTGTAGGAGAACCAGGGAGCTGCTCTCTGTAGGAGAACCAGGGAAGCTGCTCTCTGTAGGAGGACCAGGGAGCTGCTCTCTGTAGGAGAACCAGGGAGCTGCTCTCTGTAGGAGAACCAGGAAGCTGCTCTCTGTAGGAGAACCAGGGAACTGCTCTCTGTAGGAGAACCAGGGAGCTGCTCCCTGTAGGAGAACCGGGGAGCTGCTCCCTTTAGGAGAACCGGGGAGCTGCTCCCTGTAGGAGAACCGGGGAGCTGCTCCCTGTAGGAGAACCGGGGAGCTGCTCTCTGTAGGAGAACCGGGAGCTGCTCTCTGTAGGTGAACCGGGAGCTGCTCCCTGTAGGTGAACCGGGAGCTGCTCCCTGTAGGTGAACCGGGGAGCTGCTCCCTGTAGGTGAACCGGGGAGCTGCTCCCTGTAGGTGAACCGGGGAGCTGCTCCCTGTAGGTGAACCGGGGAGCTGCTCCCTGTAGGAGAACCGGGGAGCTGCTCTCTAGCGGTAACAGGAAGTCTGGGGTTGCAGGTGAAACACTAGGATCCAACACACATGTACAACTGAAACCTAATATGCTGCTCATCATACATTATCTCAAGGCAATCTGCCTTGTGTAGGAGTAACTCATCTGATTCAACACCAATGTGCCCTCCTGGGTTTGAGAGGGGGGAGAGCAACAGAGAGAGATTACTGTAGCGCAGGAGATACTAATGTTCATATTGCTATGACCCCCTATTGCTATGAATCCATATTGCTATGACCCCCTATTGCTATGACTCCATATTGCTATGACTCCATATTACTATGACTCCATATTGCTATGACTCCATATTGCTATGACTCCATATTGCTATGACTCCATATTGCTATGACTCCATATTGCTATGACTCCATATTGCTATGACTCCATATTGCTATGACTCCATATTGCTATGACTCCATATTGCTATGACTCCATATTCCTATGACTCCATATTACTATGACTCCATATTGCTATGACTCCATATTGCTATGACCCCCTATTGCTATGACTCCATATTACTATGACTCCATATTGCTATGACCCCCTATTCCTATGACTCCATATTACTATGACTCCATATTGCTATGACTCCATATTGCTATGACCCCCTATTGCTATGACTCCATATTGCTATGACCCCCGATTGCTATGACTCCATATTGCTATGACCCCCGATTGCTATGACTCCATATTGCTATGACTCCATATTGCTAAGGCTCCATATTGCTGACTCCATATTGCTATGACTCCATATTGCTATGACTCCATATTGCTATGACTCCATATTGCTATATTGCTATGACTCCATTACTATGACTCCTATTGCTATGACTCCATATTACTATGACTCCATATTGCTATGACTCCATATTGCTAAGGCTCCATATTGCTATGACTCCATATTGCTATGACTCCATACACCGTTATTACAACCCATTCAAAATGAACTGGTCCTGCAATGTGACGCGTACCGTTGGGAAGTGGACTGTCGTCTGATGTTAGACACAACTGGAGCCCCTATACAATCCCTGAAAAAGCCGATCCGTTGCTACAAAGTACTACTACTATATTTACTGTTAAGTAATTCTACAGGTTATTGTAATGCTTTCACAGGGCCGTTTCACTAAAGCACCAGCCATTTATCTACAGGGTGAACCAATTGGTCGGTTCTATTTAGATCATCTGTGCCTTTTTTAGCCATTGGTCATTTTCCTACTCAGGTGTGAAGTGTAGATCAGACAATGACCCAAAGGCTACACTAGAAGGGAGTGCTTGTAGTGCTGACGTAGTATTCTACTGCCTTAACCCATTTTGCAAGAGTCTAAACGATAGTGTTGACAATGCAATAAAAACTTTGGGATCCAATTTAGAATGAAGATATTAGCTTCTATTAGTCACTTTGTAATCCGACTCGATTCACAGCCAGCGCCTACTAATGTCTGTTCTGTTTCACTTCCTTCCTCTTTGCTTCTTTTCTTCACTAATTTGAGGTGTTTAGACTGACACATGAGCTGAGATGAGCTGTTATTAATCTCTCTTTTTTTGTGATTATACTTTAACCCACTGGGTGTTGCCTCCGCAATTTCAAAGTATCTCTGCACAAACGATTTCGGCTTTAACAATCTAATTCCTTAGTTTCCACAAACAAGCGAGTAAAGCGCATAACATTTAGACTTTGGCCGCTGTCTGAAATGAACAAGTCTTCCCTTTCTGATGATCATGGGTGCGTTTCTGTGACACTTCACTTTAGACAAGCAATAAAGAAAAAAATCAATATCAATGGGAGTTTGTCTTTCCAAACTTTGGCATATTTCCATCTGGAGCGATGTTTAAGAAATACTTGTTGGGTCTTCTAACCTTTCTTATATATTTATGTAGTTAATTGTAAATTTAAATTAAATTAAAAAACAATTCTCTGTGCCCCCCAAAAATGTCCACAACTGGAATCCGCCTTTTAGCAATAGGTGTCTTTATGCTGTCTGAAGTGTAAGGGTTGCCTTTATTTTTCTGTTGGCTCGTTTCCCCAGTTGAGCTGATGACAAGAATATGAAGTGGCAAGTTATTTGTCTGGTGTTGCAATGCATTACAAACCCTGCCTGCAAGATTGCATCTGGAAATAATAAGTGCCTTTTTGTGAGAGATTTTGGAAAATGTATATATTGTGCCAATTACTAGTATCTCTCACTTGCCATTTTTGTTGAGCACTAAAAAATGAAATTCCTTAGCTATTCCTGCACACTGTAGATGTATTGGTTAGTTTTTTTTTGCTAAACTGGAATATTTGTATAAAAAAATATATATATATTTTGGTTAAAAAAAAAATGTCAAGCCTTCCATTTGTCGTATGTAATTGGACCACATTATGCATATAATAGCTGTTTAGGGAAGCAGTGGTTTGAATGAATGTCTTGTGTTGGTCCTGAACTGTGTTACTCCTACCCCTGTATTGTCAACAAGTATATTTCTGAAAACATTCCTCAAACGTAAGCCACATTATGACAGCTGGTTAACCAGAGTTAAAGGGTAACGAGTTAAAGGGTAACGAGTTAAAGGGTAACGATACCAACAATTGGAATAACGATTGAAACCACATTTGGATTTTTTTTTTTTTTTTTACATTTATCTTTTGTTTGTCACCGATGTGTGTTGAAAAATAATAATTAAAAACGTTTCTCGGTGATCTGCTATAGAAGTTCCTGATGCATGTAGGGATGCACTACGTCTGAGAATTGTTGTGGAGTTGTAAGGTTTTATGTTATGTTTTGTTTTTATAGAGGACTAGAATAGGATTTTGAGTAGGATATAAAACGATGTATTGTCAATTATGTTGCTCACACCAAAAAAGGAAAATGTCATGTACAATAAAGAACCACATTTACAAGTGGCCTGTTGACTGCTCTGCTTGGCCTTGTCTGGCGTCTCTCTGCTCTGATGATGTCATCTATTTGGAAATCTAGGATGCCAGCATTTCAAGGTACGTTTAGCACAAAGGAACACAGGAAATGACATACAAATGTACATCAAAATGCAAGATGGTGTCTTGAAGCAAGAAGACGTCTGGAAATGGATGTGTTTACATATAAAAGGATCAGAACATAAGTCTCCTTTCCATAGCTGGCATTTTACGGTCAAATCAATCAAACATCCATCCCGACCGGGGTGCTTTTGTCATTTGAGGTGACTTTTGACTTCTTATGGTGTGACTAAAATGGCTTTTTTTCACCCCCTGAAGACATGTACAACTGAAGAGGGAAGTTTACATATAGCCAAATACATTTAAACTCAGTTTTTCACAATTCCTGACATTTAACCCTAGTAAATATTTCCTGTGTTAGGTCAGTTAGGATCACCACTTTATTTTAAGAATATGAAATGTCAGAATAAAAGTAGAAATAATGATTTATTTCAGATTGTATTTCTTTCATCACATTCCCAGTGAGTCAGAAGTTTACATACACATTGAGTGTATTTGGTAGCATTGCCTTTAAATTGTTTAACTTGTGTCAAATGTTTCGGGTAGCCTTTTCACAAACTTCCGACAATAAATTCCTCCTGACAGAGCTGGTGTAACTGAGTCAGGTTTGTAGGCTTCCTTGCTCGCCACACTTTTTCAGTTCTGCCCACAAATGTTCTATGGGATTGAGGTAAGGGCTTTGTGATGGCCCCTCCAATACCTTGACTTTGTTGTCCTTAAGCCATTTTGCCACAACTTTGGAAGCATGCTTGTGGTCATTGTCCATTTGGAAGACCAATCTTTAACTTCCTGACTGATGTCTTGAGGTGTTGCTTCAATATATCCACACAATTTTCACACCTCATGTTGACATCTTTTTTGTGAAGTGCACCAGTCCCTCCTGCAGCAAAGCACCCCCACAACATGAGGCTTGCAAGCCTCCCTCTTTTTCCTCCAAACATAACGATGATCTTCATGGCCAAACTTCTATTTTTGTTTCATCAGACCAGAGGACATTTCTCAAAAAAGTACAATCTTTGTCCCCATGTGCAGTTGCAAACCATAGTCTGTCTTTTTTATGGCGGTTTTGGAGCAGTGGCTTCTTCCTTGCTGAGTGGCCTTTCAGGTTATGTCGATATAGGACTCGTTTTACTGTGGATATAGATACTTTTGTACCTGTTTCTTCCAGCATCTTCACAGGGTCCTTTGCTGTTGTTCTTGGATTGATTTGCACTTTTCACACCGAAGTACATTCATCTCTAGGAGACAGAACGCGTCTCTTTCCTGAGTGGTATGACAGCTGCGTGGTCCCATGGTGTTTATACTTGCATACTATTATTTTGTACAGATGAACGTGGTACCTTCAGGTGTTGCTCCCACAGATGAACCAGCCTTGTGGAGATCTACATTTTTCTTTTTGATTTCTTTTGATTTTCCCATGATGTCAAGCAAAGAGGCACTGTTTGAAGGTAGGTCTTGAAATACATCTACAGGTACACCTCCAATTGACTCATATGATGTCAATTAGCCTAACAGAAGCTTCTAAAGCCATGACATAATTTTCTGTAATTTTCCAAGCTGTTTAAAGGCACAGTATGTAAACGTCTGACCCACTGGAATTGTGATACAGTGAAATAATCTGTAAACAATTGTTGGAAAATGACTTGTGTCATGCACAAAGTAGATGTCCTAACCGACTTGCCAAAACTATAGTTTGTTAACAAGAAATGTGTGGAGTGGTTGAAAAACTAGTTTGAATTGACTCCAACCTAAGTGTATGTAAACTTCCGACTTCAACTGTATACTCATAATACTGATCCGTTCTTCCAGTAGTAGTAAGCAAATAGTAACTACTATTAATATTACTGCATGGTCGGAACTAGAAGAACAAGCATTTCGCTGCACTCTCATTAACATCTGCTAACCATGTGTACGTGACCAATAAAAATGTGATTTGAGTACAAGTACAACACAACGGCATTTCCAATAATACATATTTGAATAGGTTGTAAATTCCATGTGGCTCAGTGAGTGGAGCATGGCGGTTGCAACACCAGAATAAGGGGTTTGATCACCAATACATATACGCTCATCAACACAGAAATCGATGCTCTTGCCAAGACCACAGACTAGAAGCGTCGCATCCCATGAATACCACTTGCTACTGATTGAGACGTTTTTGGATTAGACACGCATTGTAAGCCTTTGGAGTTCAGGACGTTCATTTCTAACTCCCTGGTTCTCTACGGTACAGGAAGCTGGTGGGAGGAGCTATGGAGGACGGGCTCACTATAATGTCTGGAATGGAATAAAATGGAACGTTTGGAAGCCACATGTTTGACTCCGTTCCATCTTTTCCATTACAACGAGCCAGTCCTCCTATTGCTCCTTCCACCAGCCTCCACTGCTCTACAGATAATTAACGCATCTTTGTGTGGAGCGCCACTTGATTGAACAGTGAGCCAGTTAAGTTCGTTGACATATTAGACTTGGTGTATGTCTCAATGGGTCTGCTGATTACTCATTACTATGTGCTAGCAGCTCTCCTGCTTGTTATGCTGTTAGCAGCCTAGTATTATTCCAACAACAAAACAGTTCTTTAGAGGCCACTCAATTGGACAAATGGACGATGGGAAGTGAAGTATGATCTCTTTCCTCTCTGTGTGTAGAACTTGATGGAGATGCAGCTGTTGAATAGGATTGTGGGGGGTTGTCTGAGGTCTTGACGTTTACAAGCATGTGTCTTACAAGAGGGGGAGATGGAGAGGAGGAATGGTTGGTTGCAGGTAAGTTTCCGCAAAGAAGCAGTTGTTGTGGGGGCCAGCTGGGAGTACAATCAGAGGGAAGGGGGTCGAGTGGAAGTGTTGCCTCATGAGTGACCAATGTTCCTGGAATGAATGTGGGGCATTCATCAGGAGTGTGTGTGTGTGTTTTCAGAGTAAACACAATTGGGTTTGAAGTCCAGCTAGGATTAAGCCCCATGTTACTGAGAAAACAGGCTAAATCCATTTGAGTTTCATATTCACACAGAATTGTGTAGGCTTGCAGCATAACGCTTGTATAATGTGATATCATCTAGCTATGGTAGTCGACCTCTCTTATCAATCCCATGCGTTTGTCCCATAAAGTACCACAGTGATGGTTAAAGTAGACAAAGGCCATTGTCATTTTTCAGATGAGATCACGATTTTCATCAACTTTAACTGTCCAAACTCATTATTTCTGAATGACACATCATACGCTTGATGCACTTTGTAACACTTCATACATATTTACATTTTTGCAGTTAACAGCACCGACTTACTGGGTTTTGGGTTTGGTGCACATTTTGGTTTTGCTCTTAGCACTACACAGCTGATTCAAATAACCAACTCATTAAGCTTTGATTATTTGAATCGACTGTGTAGTGCTTCGGCCCCCCCAAAAAAAATCAAGAAGTGCACCCAGGACCAAGTTGAGGAAATCCTGGTTTAGGTGGTAGTCGCTGGTCAGACCAAGCTGACTCTACACTCCAAGACTGCTTCCATCACGTGGACTGGGACATGTTTCGATTGCGTCAGATGGGAATATTGAGACGCTGATTCGGTGTGCGAGTTCATTAGAACGTCGTCGAAGATGTCGTTCCCTATAGGATAAAAACATTCCCTAACCAGAAACCGTGGATTGATGGCAGCATTCACGCTGATTCGTGAAACTGAAGAGTTCCCGCATAAAAACCATTCCTAACCAGAAACCGTGGATTTAATCTGGAAAGCGAACCAGGGCAAGGTGTCTGGCAACATGACTGAATACAAACAGTGCAGCTATTCCCTCCGCAAGGCTATTAAACAAGCTAAGCGTCAGTACAGAGACAAAGTTTCAGACACAAGAGGCATGTGGCAGGGTCTACAGTCAATCACGGACTACAAGATTCCAGCCCAGTCACGGACCAGGATGTCTTGCTCCCAGGCAGACTAAATAACTTTTTGCCCGCTTTGAGGACAATACAGTGCCACTGACACGGCCTGCAACGGAAACATGCGGTCTCTCCTTCACTGCAGCCGAGGTGAGTAAGACATTTAAACGTGTTAACCCTCGCAAGGCTGCAGGCCCAGACGGCATCCCCAGCCGCGCCCTCAGAGCATGCGCAGACCAGCTGGCCGGTGTGTTTACGGACATATTCAATCAATCCCTATACCAGTCTGCTGTTCCCACATGCTTCAAGAGGGCCACCATTGTTCCTGTTCCCAAGAAAGCTAAGGTAACTGGCTAAACGACTACCGCCCGTAGCACTCACTTCCGTCATCATGAAGTGCTTTGAGAGACTAGTCAAGGACCATATCACCTCCACCCTACCTGACACCCTAGACCCACTCCAATTTGCTTACCGCCCAAATAGGTCCACCGATGCAATCTCAACCACACTGCACACTGCCCTAACCCACCTGGACAAGAGGAATACCTATGTGAGAATGCTGTTCATCGACTACAGCTCGGCATTCAACACCATAGTACCCTCCAGCTCGTCAGCTCGAGACCCTGGGTCTCGACCCCGCCCTGTGCAACTGGGTACTTTCCACGGGCCGCCCCAGGTGGTGAGGGTAGGCAACAACATCTCCTCCCGCTGATCCTCAACACGGGGCCCCACAAGGGTGCGTTCTGAGCCCTCTCCTGTACTCCCTGTTCACCCACGACTGCGTTCCAACTCAATCATCAAGTTTGCGGACGACACAACAGTGGTAGGCTTGATTACCAACAACGACGAGACGGCCTACAGGGAGGAGGTGAGGGCCTCGGAGTGTGGTGTCAGGAAAATAACCTCACACTCAACGTCAACAAAACTAAGGAGATGATTGTGGACTTCAGGAAACAGCAGAGGGAACACCCCTATCCACATCGATGGAACAGTAGTGGAGAGGGTAGCTAGTTTTAAGTTCCTGCGTACACATGACAAACTGAATTGGTAACAGCTTCATTCAACCTCAGGAGGCTATTCGGCTTGTCACCAAAAGCACTCACAAACTTTACAGATTCGAGAGCATCCTGGCGGGCTGTATCAACAACTGCTCCGCCCTCAACCGAGGCTCTCCAGAGGGTAGTGAGGACTGCACAACGCATCACCGGGGCAAACTACCTGCCCTCCAGGACACCTACACCACCCGTTGTTACAGGAAGGCCATAAAGATCATCAAGGACATCAACCACCCGAACCACTGCCTGTTCACCCCGCTATCATCCAGAAGGCGAGGTCAGTACAGGTGCATCAAAGCTTGAAAAACAGCTTCTATCTCAAGGCCATCAGACTGTTAAACAGCCACCACTAACAGTGTGAGTGGCTGCTGCCAACACACTGTCATTGACACTGACCCAACTCCAGCCATTTTAATAATGGGAATTGATGGGAATTATGTAAATATATCACTAGCCACTTTAAACAATGCTACCTTATATAATGTTACTTACCCTACATTATTCATCTCATATGCATATGTATATACTGTACTCTACATCATCGACTGCATCCTTATGTAACACATGTATCACTAGCCACTTTAACTATGCCACTTTGTTTACTTTGTCTACACACTCATCTCATATGTATATACTGTACTCGATACCATCTACTGTATGCTGCTCTGTACCATCACTCATTCATATATCCTTATGTACATATTCCTTATCCCCTTACACTGTGTATAAGACAGTAGTTTTGGAATTGTTAGTTAGATTACTTGTTGGTTATCACAGGAACTAGAAGCACAAGCATTTGCTACACTCGCATTTAACATCTGCTAACCATGTGTATGTGACAAATAAAATTTGATTTGATTTGATTTAGTCGCGTGACCTTTATACTGCTTGTCTACACAGTAGCTGAATGGCTGATCTCTGTGTGAGAAAGAGAGGAAATGAAAAAGCTGACCCGATTGAATACACCTGTCTCCGTGCACTCTGCCCCTTCTCTCACTTCTCTCTTCTCTCCCCTCCACAGCAGTCCAAAGGTAGGTAGTGTGATTCCACATGGAATATCATCATTACCCTGAACATTCATTGTCATATAGATCCACAAAATCACACATGCACTATGTATTTGTTGTGAAGTTGATACCAATTTCACTTATAATATTTACTCAACATTTCTCAACAAGATTGAGCACCCCACATTCAGGTGAATGGGGGCGGCAGGTAGCCTAGTGGTTAGAGCGTTGAGCCAGTAACTGAAAGGTTGCTAGATCAAATCCCGAGCTGACGAGGTAAAAATCTGTTGTTCTGCCCCTGAACAAGGCAGTTAACCCACTGTTCCTAGGTTGTCATTGTAGATAAGAAGTTGTTCTTAACTGACTTGTCAAGGATGAGGTGGGGTGTAATGGTGAAGAAAGTGTGGTGGTAATCTGTTTTTCCCACAATCCAACACTGTCACCCCCCACGGGAGAAGACAAATGACTACATTGTCCCTGGATGTTTCTCTTTGGGTGTAATTAATCTCAGTGCGGCGGGTGTAAACATTAAGAAGGACACGCTTTTGTCTCCGATTCATCTTTTCTGTCAGATTTACATCCCTTGCTAAATCTGGGCGTGGCACAGCGGGGTCCCTCCCACTGAGTCATGGCTGCAGTCAGCAGAGAGACAAACGATGACAACACGGAGGAGAGATCAGACAATAACGTCGCTAACACCCAATAACAGACAGAAACTACCCATCCCATCGCTTGACGAGGCCATAAAATAGGCTAGACAGAACAAGTTAGGGCATGTCTCGAATGATACCGGCCATGTCCGAATACCAATAGAGCCTGGGCAGCCTCTAGTGGGCGCTATGGATCTCATCTGGGCTTAACGTGCCCAGACTTTATTCTGCCTTCTCGCCATTAAATCGAATTTAGGAGGAAATCGAAGCCTTTCCATCCTGAATGAAGATTGTTTTAAGTAGGAACTGGTTGCCAGGACACATGTGCATTAGCGGCTGGGCACATTAAGTCTAGACATGAGTGGAGATGCATATGGCCCACTAGCACCTACCCATACTTGCATTCTAAATAATAGGCTGATTGCGCATGTGAAAATATACCATTTTATTGTGTGTGAAATGTTGTATGCTTTAAATGCCAGGATGTCATACTGGTTTCAACTTTTTATGTAGAATTCGCTGCACTATTGAAGAAGAGAGCAGCATACCACCCTGCATACCACCCTGCATACCACTGCTGGCTTGCTTCTGAAGTTAAGCAGGGTTGGTCCTGGTCAGTTCCTGGATGGGAGACCAGATGCTGCTGGAAGTGGTGTTGGAGGGCCAGTAGGAGGCACTATTTCCTCTGGTCTAAAAAAAAAATATCCCAATGCCCCAGGGCAGTGATTGGGGACATTGTCCTGTGTAGGGTGCTGTCTTGTTGGATGGGATGTTAAATGGGTGTCCTGACTCTCTGGTTACTCTTTTTATTTATTTATTTCACCGTTATTTAACCAGGTAGGCTAGTTGAGAACAAGTTCTCATTTACAACTGCGACCTGGCCAAGATAAAGCATAGCAGTGTGAACAGACAACAACACAGTTACACATGGAGTAAACAATAAACAAGTCAATAACACAGTAGGAAAAAAGAGTCTATATACAGTGTGTGCAAAAGGCATGAGGAGGAAAGGCAATAAATAGGCCATAGGAGCGAATAATTACAATTTAGCAGATTAACACTGGAGTGATAAATAGCAGATGATGATGTGCAAGTAGAAATACTGGTGTGCAAAAGAGCAAAACATTAAATAAATAAAAACAGTATGGGGATGATTGAACCCTGTGGCACCACCATAGAGACTGCCAGAGGACCAGACCACATGCCCTCCGATTTGACACACAACTCTGTCTGCAAAGTAGTTGGTGAACCTGGCAAGGCAGTCATTAGAAAAACCGAGGCTACTGAGTCTGCCGATAAGAATATGGTGATTGACAGAGTTGAAAGCCTTGGCCAGGTCGATGAAGACGGCTGCACAGTACTATCTTTTATCGATGGCGGTTATTTGTAAAAAAAAAAGTACCTTTATTTAACTTGGCAAGTCAGTTAAGAACAAATTCTTATTTTCAATGACGGCCTAGGAACAGTGGGTTAACTGCCTGTTCAGGGGCAGAACGACAGATTTGTACCTTGTCAGCTCGGGTTTTGAACTTGCAACCTTCCAGTTACTAGTCCAACGCTCTAACAGCTAGGCTACCCCGATATCGTTTAGTACCTTGAGCATGGCTGAGGTGCACCCATGACCAGCTCGGAAACCGGATTGCACAGCGGAGAAGGTACGGTGGGATTCGAGATGGTCAGTGATCTGTTTGTTAACTTGGCTTTCGAAGACTTTAGAATGGCAGGGCAGGATGGATATAGGTCTGTAACAGTTTGAGTCCAGGGTGTCTCCCCCTTTGAAGAGGGGGATGACCGCGGCAG
This sequence comes from Oncorhynchus keta, assembly GCF_023373465.1. Taxonomy (NCBI): domain Eukaryota; kingdom Metazoa; phylum Chordata; class Actinopteri; order Salmoniformes; family Salmonidae; genus Oncorhynchus; species Oncorhynchus keta. Next base: position 8,179,423 of record NC_068449.1, on the reverse strand, counting down.
CTTTCCAATCTTTGGGGATCTCAGACAATACGAAAGAGAGGTTTAACAGGCTGGTAATAGGGATTGTGACAATGGCGGTGGATAGTTTCAGAAATAGAGGGTCCAGATTGTCTAGCCCAGCTGATTTGTATGGGTCCAGGTTTTGCAGCTCTTTCAGAACATCTGCTATCTGGATTTGGGTAAAGGAGAAGCTGGGGAGGCTTGGGCGAGTAGCTGCGGGGGGGTTGGCTGAGTTTGGAGGTTGGAGTAGCCAGGAGGGAGGCGGAGCTGTTGGCCGAGGTTGGAGTAGCCAGGAGGAAGGCATGGCCAGCCGTTGAGAAATCCTTGTTGAAGTTTTCGATTATCATGGATTTGTCGGTGGTGACCGTGTTTCCTAGCCTCAGTGCAGTGGGCAGCTGGGAGGAGGTGGTCTTGTTCTCCATGGACTTTACAGTATCCCAGAACTTTTTGGAGTTAGAGCTACAGGATGCAAATTTCTGCTTGAAAGAGTTAACCACGGTATCCTGGCTAAATTCCCAGTCTAAATTCCCAGTCTAAATTCCCAGGCTAAATTCCCAGTCTAAATTCCCAGTCTAAATTCCCAGTCTGGCCCTCATACCATAATGGCCACATAATCATTCCCAGCTTTATTGATTCCCCTGTAACTATTCCCCAGGTCTTTGCTGTAAATGAGAATGTGTTTTCAGACAACTTACCTGGTAGAATAAGGGATAAACAATACTTAGATAAGAAGATGGGCTGTAGCAAACGATGCAATTGTGCATTAGATGATGCATTCCCAGGATGGTAATATGTTGATTTACACTGAGTATACAGAACAGTAGAAACTCCTTCCTGATATTAAGTTGCTCCCTGAGAACCGCCTCAATTTGTCTGTGTATTTGTATTTATTATGGATCCCCATTAGTTCCTGCCAAAGCAGCAGCTACTTTTCCTGGGGTCCAGCAAAATTAAGGCAGTTTATACAATTTTAAAACATTGCAATATATTCACAGATTTCACAACACACTATGTGCCCTCAGGCCCCTACTACACCACTACCACATATCTACAATACTAAATCCATGTGTGTGTATAGTGTGTGTGTGTGTTATCTGTCTGTGCCAATGTTTGTTTTGTTTCACAGTCCCAGCCAGCTGTTCCATAAGGTGTATATTTATCTGTGTTTTTATATCTAATTTTACTGCTTGCATCAGTTACTTGATGTGGAATTGAGTTCTATGTTGTCATGGTTCTATGTAGTACTGTGTGCTTCCCATAGTCTGTTCTGGACTTATGGACTCGACAAGGTGTCAAAAGCGTTCCACAGGGATGCCGGCCCATGTTGACTCTAATGCTTCCTGCAGTTGTCAAGTTGGCTGGATGATTGTTTGGTGGTGGACCATTATTGATACACAGAGAGAAACTGTGAAGCGTGGAAAAACCCAGCAGCATTGCAGTTCGTGACACAAACCGGTGTGCCTGGCACCTACGACCATACCTTGTTCAAATTCACTTAAATCTGTTGTCTTGCCTATTCACCCTCTGAATGGCACCTAAACACAATCCATTTCTCAATTGTCATAAAGCTTAAAAATCCTTCTTTAACCTGTCTCCTCCCCTTCATCTATACTGATTGAAGTTGATTTAACGAGTGACATCAATAATGGATTATAGCTTTCACCTGGATTCACCTGGTCAGTCTAGGTCATGGAAAGAGCAGGTGTTCTTAATGTTTTGTACACTCAGTGTATACTAAACAGTACGTAATAAATATAGTATGAAGTATAATTAGTACACTGTATGTTGTTTAGTAAGTAGTAGGCATGACAGATTTCGGACACAGACACAATATATACAAAAATATAAATTGTTGGTCCCATGTTTCATGAGCTGAAATAAAAGATCCCAGAAATGTTCCATACACACAAAAAGCTTATTTCTCTCAAAATGTTGTGCACAAATTTGTTTACAATTATTTCCCTGTTAGTGCACATTTCCCCTTTGCCAAGATAATCCATTCACCTGACAGGTGTGGCACATCAAGTAGCTGATTAAACAGCATGATCATTACACAGGTGCACCTTGTGCGGGAGACAATAAAAGGCCACTCTAAAAATGTGCAGTTATATCACAACACAATGCCACAGATGTCTCAAGGTTTACTCACCAGACACATCACCCATTGAGCATGTTTGGGATGCTCTGGATCAACTTGTACGACAGCATGTTCCAGTTTCCGCCAATATCCAGCAACAAAGCCATTGAAGGGGAGTGGGACAACATGCAACAGGCCACAATCAACAGACTGATCAACTCTATACGAAGGAGATGTGTCGCGCTACATGAGGCAAATGATGGTCACAGCAGATACTGACTGGTTTTCTGATCCACTCCCCTACCATGTTTTTAAAGGTATATGTGACCAATAGATGCATATTTGTCTCCCAGTCATGTGAAATCCATAGATTACGGCTTAATGAATTTGTCGATTGACATCTTTCCTTATATGAACTGTAACTCAGTAAAATATTTGAAATTGTTACATTTTTGTTCAGTGTAGCTTAACTTTTGACCATAAACATATTGTGCATTTTGGAAGAGGTGGTAGTATAGTCACATACAGGGAGGTTATGTAGTAGTATAGTCACATACAGGGAGGTTATGGTGGTAGTATAGTCACATAGAGGGAGGTTATGGTGGTAGTATAGTCACATACAGGAAGGTTATGGTGGTAATAGTATAGTCACATACAGGGAGGTTAACAGGGAGGTTATGGTGGTAGTATAGTCACATACAGGGAGGTTATGGTGGTAGTATAGTCACATACAGGGAGGTTATGGTGGTAGTATAGTCACATACAGGGAGGTTATGGTGGTAGTATAGTCACACACAGGGAGGTTATGGTGGTAGTATAGTCACATACAGGGAGGTTATGGTGGTAGTAAAGTCACATACAGGGAGGTTATGGTGGTAGTATAGTCACATACAGGGAGGTTATGGTGGTAGTATAGTCACATACAGGGAGGTTATGGTGGTAGTATAGTCACATACAGGGAGGTTATGGTGGTAGTATAGTCACATACAGGGAGGTTATGGTGGTAGTATAGTCACATACAGGGAGGTTATGGTGGTAGTAAAGTCACATACAGGGAGGTTATGGTGGTAGTATAGTCACATACAGGGAGGTTATGGTGGTAGTAAAGTCACATACAGGGAGGTTATGGTGGTAGTAAAGTCACAAACAGGGAGGTTATGGTAGTAGTTAAGTCACATAGAGGGAGGTTATGGTGGTAGTATAGTCACATACAGGGAGGTTATGGTGGTAGTATAGTCACATACAGGGAGGTTATGGTGGTAGTATAGTCACATACAGGGAGGTTATGGTAGTAGTATAGTCACATACAGGGAGGTTATGGTGGTAGTAAGTCACATACAGGGAGGTTATGGTGGTAGTATAGTCACATACAGGGAGGTTATGGTGGTAGTATAGTCACATACAGGGAGGTTATGGTGGTGTATAGTCACATACAGGGAGGTTATGGTGGTAGTATAGTCACATACAGGGAGGTTATTGTGGTAGTAGTATAGTATACAGGGAGGTTGTGGTAGTAGTATAGTCACATACAGGGAGGTTAACATGGAGGTTATGGTAGTAGTAAAGTCACATACAGGGAGGTTATGGTGGTAGTAAAGTCACAAACAGGGAGGTTATGGTAGTAGTTAAGTCACATAGAGGGAGGTTATGGTGGTAGTAAAGTCACATACAGGGAGGTTATGGTGGTAGTATAGTCACATACAGGGAGGTTATGGTGGTAGTAGTAAAGTCACATACATGGAGGTTATGGTGGTAGTATAGTCACATACAGGGAGGTTATGGTGGTAGTATAGTCACATACAGGGAGGTTAACAGGGAGGTTATGGTAGTAGTAAAGTCACATACAGGGAGGTTATGGTGGTAGTATAGTCACATACAGGGAGGTTATGGTGGTAGTATAGTCACATACAGGGAGGAGGTGGTAGTATAGTCACATACAGGGAGGTTATGGTGGTAGTATAGTCACATACAGGGAGGTTATGGTGGTAGTATAGTCACATACAGGGAGGTTATGGTGGTAGTAAAGTCACATACAGGGAGGTTATGGTGGTAGTATAGTCACATACAGGGAGGTTATGGTGGTAGTATAGTCACATACAGGGAGGTTATGGTGGTAGTATAGTCACATACAGGGAGGTTATGGTGGTAGTATAGTCACATACAGGGAGGTTATGGTGGTAGTATAGTCACATACAGGGAGGTTAGGGTGGTAGTATAGTCACATACAGGGAGGTTATGGTGGTAGTATAGTCACATACAGGAGGTTATGGTGGTAGTATAGTCACATACAGGGAGGTTAGGGTGGTAGTATAGTCACATACAGGGAGGTTATGGTGGTGGTACAGGGAGTAGTAGTATAGTCACATACAGGGAGGTTATCGTGGTGGTAGTAAAGTCACATACAGGGAGGTTAGGGTGGTAGTATAGTCACATACAGGGAGGTTATGGTGGTAGTATAGTCACATACAGGGAGGTTATGGTGGTAGTATAGTCACATACAGGGAGGTTATGGTGGTAGTATAGTCACATACAGGGAGGTTATGGTGGTAGTATAGTCACATACAGGGAGGTTATGGTGGTAGTATAGTCACATACAGGGAGGTTAACAGGGAGGTTATGGTGGTAGTATAGTCACATACAGGGAGGTTATGGTGGTAGTATAGTCACATACAGGGAGGTTATGGTGGTAGTATAGTCACATACAGGGAGGTTATAGTATAGTGGTAGTAGTATAGTCACATACAGGGAGGTTATGGTGGGTATAGTCACATACAGGGGAGGTTATTGTGGTAGTATAGTCACATACAGGGAGGTTATGGTGGTAGTATAGTCACATACAGGAGGTTATGGTGGTAGTATAGTCACATACAGGGAGGTTATGGTGGTAGTATAGTCACATACAGGGAGGTTATGGTGTAGTATAGTCACATACAGGGAGGTTATTGTGGTAGTATAGTCACATACAGGGAGGTTATGGTGGTAGTATAGTCACATACAGGGAGGTTATGGTGGTAGTATAGTCACATACAGGGAGGTTATTGTGGTAGTATAGTCACATACAGGGAGGAGGTTAGTCACATACAGGGAGGTTATGGTGGTAGTATAGTCACATACAGGGAGGTTAGGTTAGTATAGTCACATACAGGGAGGTTAGTAGTATAGTCACATACAGGAGGAGGTTAGTATAGTACAGGGAGGTTAGTGGTAGTATAGTCACATACAGGAGGTTATTGTGGTAGTAGTATAGTCACATACAGGGAGGTTAGTATAGTACAGGAGGTAGTATAGTCACATACAGGGAGGTTATTGTGGTAGTAGTATAGTCACATACAGGGAGGTTATGGTGGTAGTATAGTCACATACAGGGAGTATAGTCACATACAGGGAGGTTATTGTGGTAGTATAGTCACATACAGGGAGGTTATGGTGGTAGTATAGTCACATACATCACATACAGGGAGGTTTATAGTCACATGGTAGGTAGTATAGTCACATACAGGGAGGTTATTGTGGTAGTATAGTCACATACAGGGAGGTTATTGTGGTAGTAGTATAGTCACATACAGGGAGGTTATGGTGGTAGTATAGTCACATACAGGGAGGTTAGTATAGTCACATACAGGGAGGTTATTGTGGTAGTATAGTCACATACAGGGAGGTTAGGTTAGTATAGTCACATACAGGGAGGTTATGGTGGTAGTATAGTCACATACAGGGAGGTTATTGTGGTAGTAGTATAGTTATGGTGGTAGTATAGTCACATACAGGGAGGTTATTGTGGTAGTAGTATAGTCACATACAGGGAGGTTAATGGAGGTTATGGTAGTAGTAAAGTCACATACAGGAGGAGGTTATCACAAACAGGGAGGTTATGGTAGTAGTTAAGTCACATACAGGGAGGTTATGGTGGTAGTATAGTCACATACAGGGAGGTTATGGTGGTAGTATAGTCACAGGAGGTTATGGTGGTAGTATAGTCACATACAGGGAGGTTATGGTGGTAGTATAGTCACATACAGGAGGTTATGGTGGTAGTATAGTCACATACAGGGAGGTTAGGTTATGGTTATGGTGGTAGTATAGTCACATCACACATACAGGGAGGTTATTGTGGTAGGTAGTATACAGGGAGGTAACAGGAGGTTATGGTGGTAGTATAGTCACATACAGGGAGGTTATGGTGGTAGTATAGTCACATACAGGGAGGTTATGGTGGTAGTATAGTCACATACAGGGAGGTTATGGTGGTAGTATAGTCACATACAGGGAGGTTATGGTGGTACAGGAGTTAGTAAAGTCACATACAGGGAGGAGGTTATTGTGGTAGTAGTCACATACAGGGAGTCAGTCACATACAGGGAGGTTATGGTGGTAGTATAGTCACATACAGGAGGTTATGGTGGTAGTAAAGTCACAAACAGGAGGTTATGGTGGTAGTATAGTCACATACAGGGAGGTTATGGTGGTAGTATAGTCACATACAGGGAGGTTAGTAGTATAGTCACAACAGGGAGGTTATAGGGAGGTTATGTAGTGGTGGTAGTAGTAGTCACATACAGGAGGTTATGGTGGTAGTATAGTCACATCAGGGAGGTTATGGTGGTAGTATAGTCACAAACAGGAGGTTATGGTGGTAGTATAGTCACATACAGGAGGTTATGGTGGTAGTATAGTCACATACAGGGAGGTTATGGTGGTAGTATAGTCACATACAGGTTATGGTGGAGGAGTAGTTATGGTGGTAGTATAGTCACATACAGGAGGTTATGGTGGTAGTATAGTCACATACAGGGAGGTTATGGTGGTAGTATAGTCACATACAGGGAGGTTATGGTGGTAGTATAGTCACAAACAGGGAGGTTATGGTGGTAGTAGTATAGTCACATACAGGGAGGTTATAGTATAGTACAGGGAGGTTATGGTGGTAATAGTCACATACAGGTTATGGAGGTTATGGTGGTAGTATAGTCACATACAGGGAGGTTATGGTGGTAGTATAGTCACATACAGGGAGGTTATCGTGGTGGTATAGTCACATACAGGGAGGTTATCGTGGTGGTATAGTCACATACAGGGAGGTTATGGTGGTAGTATAGTCACATACAGGGAGGTTATCGTGGTGGTAGTATAGTCACATACAGGGAGGTTATGGTGGTAGTATAGTCACATACAGGGAGGTTATGGTGGTAGTATAGTCACATACAGGGAGGTTATGGTGGTAGTAAAGTCACAAACAGGGAGGTTATGGTGGTAGTAGTAAAGTCACATACAGGGAGGTTATGGTTGTAGTAAAGTCACACACAGGGAGGTTATAGTCACAAACAGGAAAGTGTCATGACAGTCATGAATACCTCTTCCCTCCTTTTTCCTCTCTCTACCCTACTGATGTGACATTTGAAAACCCTTGGTTAACATAGAGATTCTGGGAACATCAGAAGTTGGGGGGAAATGAACTATATTCTGGTAATCCGACCAAATGAACATATGCAGTGGTACCTAATGAATATGATGTCAGTTCGGTTGTCATCTGAGACAGTCTCAACAATGATAGGATGACATAATCTCTACAGTGGAAAGTCTGCACATTGTAGTTATCGGATTCACATGTAATTGTTGTTCAATTGAAATGTAAAGTCACATACAGGGAGGTTATGGTGGTCGTAGTAAAGTCACATACAGGGAGGTTATGGTGGTAGTAGTAAAGTCACATACAGGGAGGTTATGGTGGTCGTAGTAAAGTCACATAAAGGGAGGTTATGGTGGTAGTAGTATGTTGACTGTAGCTCAGTTGGTAGAGCATGGCGCTTGTAACGCCAGGGTAGTGGGTTCGATCCCCAGGACCACCCATACGTAGAATGTATGCACACATGACTGTAAGTCGCTTTGTATAAAAGCGTCTGCTAAATGGCATATATATTAGTAGTAAAGTCACATACAGGGAGGTTATGGTGGTCGTAGTAAAGTCACATACAGGGAGGTTATGGTGGTAGTAGTAAAGTCACATACAGGGAGGTTATGGTGGTCGTAGTAAAGTCACATAAAGGGAGGTTATGGTATTGTACTGCTTCATTGTGATGTGTACTTGTTGTTACGTACACTTTTGAGAATAGGGTGTCATCTATGATGTTGCCCGAGTGCTGTGCTGTTTATGAATGATAGTAGTGTGTTTGCTGTGATGTTGTATAGGGGTAATGGGATGATGTAAGGGCCACTAAAACTGAAACCTCTCATAACGTCTGCTACCTTGTTTGCCAGATTTTCCTCACTCCAGTGTCAATATTCAGAGACCAACTTCACGCTTGCCAAGCAGGTTATTTGTGCCTGACTGAACCTGAAGCTGGACCTTTGCCTGGGTGATGACCTTCACGCCGTCTTGTCTGCCTGTCCGTCCGTCTGTCCGTCTCGGTCTGTATCTAACATCCTGCTTGTCTGTCTGTATCCAACCTGCTCTTTGGCGCAGGCCGAGGTGCTACTCTGCTAGCGACTGTCCATGCAGGTCTCAGCAGCTCCGGTCTCATGTGATGTGACAGGCACAACCGTTTGTTTAGCCCTGAATTACTGCTGCACTGGAATCCCCATTACACGCCATCCTTCACAGGTGAATTAGGAAGCCTGCAAAACATAAATGTGATAAAAAAAATTACCCAATTAATGATCAAAATTGCACATCTGTGGTGCGGCGCTTTCATCAATATGGAAATAATTGGTGTGGAATGCGTTAATAATTGTACAGCAATTAGACAAATGAGCGAATGAAGAGACTCCTTCCTCTGTTGTTGATGCGGCAGCATGGTACATCATCGAAGTGCGGAACATTACAATTCTCAAGGTCTGGATCATTTATACATATTTTACTGGTGGCCCGGCTGATTTCCAGAGGGCAGTGTTCGATCTCCCAAATACCATTTATATTGTGCAGGGGAGTGATGATAAGGGGGTGGCAGATAGCCTCGTGTTTAGAGTGTTGGGCCAGTAACCGAAAGGTTGCTAGATCGAATCCCTGAGCTGCCAACTTAAAAGTCTGTCATTCTACTCCTGAACAAGGCATTTAACCCACTGATCCTAGGCCGTCATTGTAAATAAGAATGTTCTTAAATGACTTGCCTAGTTAAATCAAATAAAAATATATTTTTTAAATACTCCCTTATGGTTAAGGAGCAGTATTGACAGTGCAGAGGTTAAGATTGGGGGGAGGAAAGAAAGATTTGAGTGAGAGAATACTGTATCCATTTACCTGGTAAGACAAAAGAAAAAAGCTGTGAGTGGGATGACAGGGTTATCTCATCTGAAGCCACTGAGGGTACAGGTCTGTTGATTTCGAACTCTGCTTCTCTCTCTCAGGTAGCCTCAACGTATAACATTCACTTCACACCAACAGGTTCAAACAATTCCCTTCCGTGTTTGTTTCATCAGCAGGGGAGATTCTATTTTCCTTCCATCTTATTCAGAGCATTGGATCTCCACATAAAACCCTCCATCTTATTCAGAGCTCCACTTGGATCTCCACATAAAACCCTCCATCTTATTCAGAGCTCCACTTGGATCTCCACATAAAATCCTCCATCTTATTCAGAGCTCCACTTGGATCTCCACATAAAACCCTCCATCTTATTCAGAGCTCCACTTGGATCTCCACATAAAACCCTCCATCTTATTCAGAGCTCCACTTGGATCTCCACATAAAACCCTCCATCTTATTCAGAGCTCCACTTGGATCTCCACATAAAACCCTCCATCTTATTCAGAGCTCCACTTGGATCTCCACATAAAACCCTCCATCTTATTCAGAGCTCCACTTGGATCTCCACATAAACCCTCCATCTTATTCAGAGCTCCACTTGGATCTCCACATAAAACCCTCCATCTTATTCAGAGCTCCACTTGGATCTCCACATAAAACCCTCCATCTTATTCAGAGCTCCACTTGGATCTCCACATAAAACCCTCCATCTTATTCAGAGCTCCACTTGGATCTCCACATAAAACCCTCCATCTTATTCAGAGCTCCACTTGGATCTCCACATAAACCCTCCATCTTATTCAGAGCTCCACTTGGATCTCCACATAAAACCCTCCATCTTATTCAGAGCTCCACTTGGATCTCCACATAAAATCCTCCATCTTATTCAGAGCTCCACTTGGATCTCCACATAAAACCCTCCATCTTATTCAGAGCTCCACTTGGATCTCCACATAAAACCCTCCATCTTATTCAGAGCTCCACTTGGATCTCCACATAAAACCCTCCATCTTATTCAGAGCTCCACTTGGATCTCCACATAAAACCCTCCATCTTATTCAGAGCTCCACTTGGATCTCCACATAAAATCCTCCATCTTATTCAGAGCTCCACTTGGATCTCCACATAAAACCCTCCATCTTATTCAGAGCTCCACTTGGATCTCCACATAAAACCCTCCATCTTATTCAGAGCTCCACTTGGATCTCCACATAAAACCCTCCATCTTATTCAGAGCTCCACTTGGATCTCCACATAAAATCCTCCATCTTATTCAGAGCTCCACTTGGATCTCCACATAAAACCCTCCATCTTATTCAGAGCTCCACTTGGATCTCCACATAAAATCCTCCATCTTATTCAGAGCTCCACTTGGATCTCCACATAAAATCCTCCATCTTATTCAGAGCTCCACTTGGATCTCCACATAAAACCCTCCATCTTATTCAGAGCTCCACTTGGATCTCCACATAAAACCCTCCATCTTATTCAGAGCTCCACTTGGATCTCCACATAAAATCCTCCATCTTATTCAGAGCTCCACTTGGATCTCCACATAAAATCCTCCATCTTATTCAGAGCTCCACTTGGATCTCCACATAAAATCCTCCATCTTATTCAGAGCTCCACTTGGATCTCCACATAAAACCCTCCATCTTATTCAGAGCTCCACTTGGATCTCCACATAAAACCCTCCATCTTATTCAGAGCTCCACTTGGATCTCCACATAAAACCCTCCATCTTATTCAGAGCTCCACTTGGATCTCCACATAAAACCCTCCATCTTATTCAGAGCTCCACTTGGATCTCCACATAAAACCCTCCATCTTATTCAGAGCTCCACTTGGATCTCCACATAAAACCCTCCATCTTATTCAGAGCTCCACTTGGATCTCCACATAAAACCCTCCATCTTATTCAGAGCTCCACTTGGATCTCCACATAAAATCCTCCATCTTATTCAGAGCTCCACTTGGATCTCCACATAAAACCCTCCATCTTATTCAGAGCTCCACTTGGATCTCCACATAAAATCCTCCATCTTATTCAGAGCTCCACTTGGATCTCCACATAAAACCCTCCATCTTATTCAGAGCTCCACTTGGATCTCCACATAAAACCCTCCATCTTATTCAGAGCTCCACTTGGATCTCCACATAAAATCATCCATCTTATTCAGAGCTCCACTTGGATCTCCACATAAAACCCTCCATCTTATTCAGAGCTCCACTTGGATCTCCACATAAAACCCTCCATCTTATTCAGAGCTCCACTTGGATCTCCACATAAAACCCTCCATCTTATTCAGAGCTCCACTTGGATCTCCACATAAAACCCTCCATCTTATTCAGAGCTCCACTTGGATCTCCACATAAAATCCTCCATCTTATTCAGAGCTCCACTTGGATCTCCACATAAAATCCTCCATCTCATTCAGAGCTCCACTTGGATCTCCACATAAAATCCTCCATCTTATTCAGAGCTCCACTTGGATCTCCACATAAAATGCCTGCTTTGTCATGGCATTATCTTTTCATGGGTTAACAGCTATTTTTTTCTTCTTCTCCCGAGCAACAAAGAATACACAGTTATTAATATGATAAAAGTCAAATGGATTAGTTTTTATTTTTATTTCATCATATTTAACCAGGTAAGCTAGTTGAGAACAAGTTCTCATTTACAACTGCGACCTGGCCAGGATTAAGCAAAGCAGTTCGTGACACACAACCCAGAGTTACACATGGAATAAACAAACATACAGGAGAAAAAGTATATATACAGTCTGTGCAAATGAGGTAAGATAAGGGAGTTAAGGCAATAAATATGCCATGGTGGCGAAGTAATTACAATATACCAATTAAACACTGGAGTGATAGATGTGCAGAAGATGAATGTGCAAGTAGAGATACTGGGGTGCAAAGGAGCAAGATAAATAAATAAATGTATGGGAGTATGGGGATGAGGTAGTTGGATGGGCTATTTACAGATGGGCTATTTACAGGTGCAGTGATGTGTTCTGACAGCTGGTGCTTAAAGCTAGTGAGGGAGATATGAGTCTCCAGCTTCAGTGATTTTTGCAGTTCGTTCCAGTCATTGGCAGCAGAGAACTGGAAGGAGAGGCGGCCAAAGGGGGAATTGGCTTTGGGGATGACCAGTGAAATATACCTGCTGGAGCGCATGCTACGGGTGGGTGTTGTTATCGTGACCAGTGAGCTGAGATAAGACGGGGCTTTACCTAGAAAAGACTTATAGATGATCTGGAGCCAGTGGGTTTAGTGACGGGTATGAAGCGAGGGCCAGCCAACGAGAGCGTACAGGTCGCAGTGGTGGGTAGTATATGGGTCTTTGGTGACAAACGGATGGCACTGTGATAGACTGCATCCAATTTGTTGAGTAGAGTGTTGGAGGCTATTTTGTAGATGACATCGCCGAAGTCAAGGATCTTTAGGATAGTCAGTTTACGAAGGTATGTTTGGCAGCATGAGTGAAGGATGCTTTATTGCGAAATAGGAAGCCGATTCTAGATTTAATTTTGGATTGGAGATGCTTAATGTGAGTCTGGAAGGAGAGTTTACAGTCTAGCCAGACACCTATTTGTAGTTGTCCACATATTCTTAGTCAGAACCGTCCGGAGTAGTGATGCTGGATGGGCGGGCAGGTGCGGGCAGCGATCAGTTGAAGAGCATGCATTTAGTTTTACTTGCATTTAAGAGCAGTTGAAGGCCACAGCCTTGGTTGTGTTCAGACAACCAAGTTCTTTGGTTTTGTTTGCAGAGAAAAGTCTGGATCACCTTGTACACAGAATCTCAATTTAATTCATTGACCCCCAGTCATTTTATGTTTTCACCTATTCCAGAGCTAGCAGACCCGATTCACCTGATTTGTCAATCATCAAGCCCTTGAATATTTAATGAAATTTGTTGGTTCAAGGGTTGGACAGAACTGAGAAACATCTGGCAGTCCAGAATGAGAGGTTTGAGAAACACAGCTCTACAGGAAAACAAACCTCGAAGACGAGAGAACATATGTGATGAGTACAGTATACTTCAATAATGCCTTGTTCTCATGTGTGATGGACCAGAGTGGATATATGGTTGGTTCATACTACAGAGCCGAGCTGCTCTGCCCTGCTCCGCTCTGCCCTGGTTAATCATCCATCATAGATGCAGGAAAAGACTGTGAATGGTTTGGATCAGCCTGATCGTGTGAAAGGGGTACAGGTGTAGCAGTAGGGAAAATGGAAAGACATTTTACATTTTAGTCATTCAGCAAATGCTCTTATGCAGAGAGGCTTACCATCATCTTAAGATAGCTAGGTGGGACAACCACGTATCAGAGGCATAGCTAGAAAAGGGGGGTGCTGGTCCAGGTTATTAAATGTTTTCTGTAACCAGTCTTATCTATTATGCTGTATGCCATATATACTCTGTAAATAGGTCATAGAGGGTTGACCATTAGAGGTATGGTGCCTGACCATGCCGCATTTTGGTCCTCCGATCCATCTCGCCTCTCCTCTTCAGATGAAGAGGAGGACGACCGTGACAGATATGGTATGGTATGGTGCCTGATATGATATGGTACCTGATATGGTATGGTATCTGATATGGTATGGTGCCTGATATGGTATATTACCTGATATGGTATGGTACCTTATTGATATGGTGCCTGATATGACATGGTGCCTGATATGGTATGGTACCTGATATGGTATGGTGCCTGATATGGTATGGTGCCTGATATGGTATGGTACCTGATATGGTATGGTATCTGATATGGTATGGTACCTGATATGGTACGGTGCCTGATATGGTATAGTCCCTGATATGGTATGGTGCCTGATATGGTATGGTATGGTCCCTGATATGGTATGATATGGTGCCTGATATGGTATGGTGCCTGATATGGTATGGTGCCTGATATGGTATGGTGCCTGATATGGTATGGTCCCTGATATGCGCATTCGTATGTACTTTAGAATTGAACATGCAGGGAAGATGATAGTAGGTGTTTTGCGGAGCAAGATGAAAAGCATGCAGACATTCCCAAGGTTATCAAATACTGAGTGCTTTCCAATACATAAAACAACGTACTTTAATGTTTCATCTGGAGACGAAGGAAACACACATCTGTTTAGACGAGGTGCTGGCTAGCGGAGTAGAACGATTGAAGAGGAGAGCCGCACACTCTAGGAGCTCAGATGCAATAATTGAATAACCTAATGAGCAACGTTTCGACAGACAAGCTGTCTTCATCAGGGTATAATGTTAATGTTTCATGACAAACTTTTGTTACAGATACAAGTGTCAAAGTACAAACTGAAGATGTTAATAATGAATGAATGCATAAATACATTTGAATAAAAACTGTGAATTGTGCATACACTAAAACCAACCCACTGCAACACAAACACACACACACACATTTTAGTCATTTAGTACACTCTTATCCAGAGAGACATACAGTACTGAATGCATACATTTTCATACTTTTTTTCATTCATTACACACACACACACACACACACACACACACACAATCTCTCTCTCTCAGCAGTTGCATCAGCAAGGTAACATATGGCCCACATGGCTCGGCCTTCTCTCTCTCTCCGGTGTAGACCGAGGTGACTTTTCATTAATGGTATTACTCCAAACCCATTAAAAAATGTTCCTCCTCTCCTAATCTAAATCCAATAACACATCTCCCCTCCCCCGATCGGCATCATGCTTTTCTTAATCTAACCCCTTCGCCAAAAGAGAAGATTCATTATTTATTGTTTGGACGAGGATTATGCTGATCATGGCAGCTTAAGGCGGAGGATATAAAGAGTCTTAGTAAAATTCTTGAGCCGTGCCATGATGTGCCTTCTAATTTAAAGCTGCCAAGCACCCCCCCCAAACCTCACGCCTCCCATCCGAACCCCTTTCAGATTTTTCATTATTCCAGTTTGTTGTTACTTCTTGTACCGAGTTGAAAATAATCTGTTTTAGCTTTTCATCCTGCTCAGAATTAAGGTCAATGATTCCAATTGGCTATCTTCTCTTTAGGTTGACTTTCCATTCCTGTTTAGAAGCCACCAGAGGTCTGTGCAAAACAAACACCAAGTAATCATCGAGACGCCATTTTGTCCCTTTTTGTCCCCAGCTCATCTATTTCCCGCTATGGGACGCAAAGATCGGTTCCATTTACTTATTATAGCAGCTATTAGCCTTCTCACATGTGGTGTGTCTGGGTGGGTGTGTGTGAGGGCGTGGCCTTGATGACCAATAGAAGTGTGTAAAGGATGAGAAGGTATAATGACAGAGTGATTTCTCATCTGAATAAAGTGATGATGATAGGAGGAGTGTCATTCCCTCTGATGACCCCTCCCTCTTTTCAGGAGATCAAGGTTACTTCCTTAACTCAGGCCATGGGGGAATGATTGCATTCAGATGTCGTGTCCATGGATAAGAGATGAGGACTGGTAGATGAGGGAGAGACTTTAAGATATGCCACCACTAGAGCACTTAGACGATTCTGGCCTGCAAATGTCTCTTCCTCATCCTCCCTATTGATCCAATATACATGCAAAAATGCCTCCAAAGGAAATGCGTAATGCATATAACTATATTCTGCCAGTCCAGAATAGTGTGTGGGTAGAAAACCACACACTCATCTATCTCCTCAATTGGTAAATGATATAGACTGATGTTGCCAACCAAGTTCATTCCCATTCAAATCTCACTTCATTTCCACAACCGCACTGTTTTTTTATGAAGACATTCAGTCATTGCGATATCAGTGTGTGTTTGTGTGTGTGTTATTTCACGCCTGTAAAAGAGGGATTGTGAAAGGCAATTGTCAACTGAATTCTATCAAATAATGCCCCACAGTTAGTAATGGTGCTTGCAGAAATGTTGTTTTAATATTTCCCCTCGCTTACACTCAAAAAACACAAAGACTCTCAGAGCGCTGTTGCCCATGGTCATTTCAGTTTAAATGCTACAAGTATCATGCTCTTACAGACTTTCATGAGAAATATAGATTCAACAACCATGCAATATTTGGCTTAGAAATACTATGCACAGATATTTTCTGGATAATGCTAAATGAAAAGTAGTGAAGAAAGATCAGATTGAAGTAAATAAAAAACGTTGTTTGGCCAGAGACGTGTGCAGTGACGCCTAGAAATCAGGCTATGGGGAAATATGTATAGAGCAGGGATGAGAGGCTTGTGATCGCTGGACAAACACACAGCAATTATTAGAGGTAGCTGATAGTGTATGTACACAGACAATCACACATACAAATCAAATGTTATTGGTCACATACACATACAGTATATCACAAAAGTGAGTACACCCCTCACATTTTTGTAAATATTTGAGTATATCTTTTCATGTGACAACACTGAAGAAATGACACTTTGCTACAATGTAAAGTAGTAAGTGTACAGCTTGTATAACAGTGTAAATTTGCTGTCCCTTCAAATTAACTCAACACACAGCCATTAATGTCTAAACCGCTGGCAAAAGTGAGTACACCCCTAAGTGAAAATGGCCTCCTCAAGGTTGAATAGGCGCTGTTGCGCCTTCTTCACCACACTGTCTTTGTGGGTGGACCATTTCAGATGGTCAATGATGTGTTGGCCAAGGAACTTGAAGCTTTCCAACTTCTCCACTGTAGTTCCATCGATGTGGATGGGGGGTTGTGCTCCCTCTGCTGTTTCCTGAAGTCCACCATCAGCTCCTTCGTTTAGTTGACACTACTAATGACCATCAACAGCATCAGAGCTTGGAGAAGCCTGACTCGTGACCGCCGGTGTGGCGTTCATATGGTCACCGTAACAGCTCTAGGTATTCCTAATGTTTTGTACGCTCAGTGCACATACACACACACAGAGACGTGCGTACACACACAGACAAACAGACACACACACACAGAGACGTGCGTACACACACAGACAAACAGACACACACACACACACACACACACACACACACACACACACACACACACACACACACAGAGACGTGCGTACACACACAGACAAACAGACACACACACACACAGAGACGTGCGTACACACACACACAGACGTGCGTACACACACACACACACACACACACACACACACACACACACACACACACACACACACAAGGTACCTTCCGGTAAAACACAACACATTGTCTTGCTTTCGAAGCTAATTAATATCAGCAGCAAATACATTAAATATCCTGAACCTTTAAACCCTTAAGGAACAGAATCCAGTGTGTCTGCGTGAACATTATTTTTTCCAGGAACTACCTGTACAATTAAGCCAAGCATCTTTCTCTTAGCTCTAATTAATTTAAATATTTCAACAGCCACAATGAGACTTCTGAGCAGACGAACGGGAGATTAGAATAAACCTAATTAAATATTGATGCCTTTTAAATAAACACTGTAATTTGGTATGCAGCCATAGTTTGCAAGTTAAAAAAAAAGAGTTTCAGTTGAAATGTTTTGCTCATTAGTTGTGTAAATTTGAACTTGGGATGGGGTGGGGAAATGGAGGGAGTGAGGGGAGAGAGGGAGGTGTGAGGGTGGGGAAATGGAGGGAGTGAGGGGAGAGAGGGAGGTGTGAGGGTGGGGAAATGGAGGGAGTGAGGGGAGAGAGAGAGGTGTGAGGGGTGGGGAAATGGAGGGAGTGAGGGGAGGGAGAGAGGGAGGAGTGAGGGGAGGGAGAGAGGGAGGAGTGAGGGGAGGGAGAGAGGTAGGAGTGAGGGGAGGGAGAGAGGTAGGAGGGAGGGGAGGGAGATAGGGGAGAGTGAAAGTAGAACATGGTAATACAGACTCCTTATAAATGCCAATTTAATAAATGTTGTAACTCATGCAGGTTACCAGTTCTAAGTGAAATATATATATATATTTGTACATGCTTTGCATACTCTAGTGTAATGCACACGGCCACGAGAGTATTATTATTGCAGACTGTATAAGTAATTATTACTCATCAAATTAGGCGTTCTTAATATTGACACCACATTACTGTTTAATGTTAGTCAAACAAGGGAGTATGAAGCTGTGGTGAGACACAAACAACATCTTGTGTCCTCCTGGGTATTTCAGAGGACTGCACACTTAAATATGTGACCAAAACCCCAGACATCCTCCCAGATTCAAAGTGGAAAACAAATACTTTACAGCCGTGCCACGCACAGAACTTGACTGACAGTAAAATCATTCATAACCCGGAGAAGAAATGAAGTGCAGTCGATGAAAGACAAGGAGGGGAATACCTTCCACGTAAAACCATTCAGACTGATTTCTCAACCCGTTTAGATCTTAGAATGAATTAACTTCATTTCATTTGAATCCAATAAAGAATATTATATTTTGTAATATATTTGAAACGTGATTTTGGCTGCCCTGACTGTCGTCATAAAATAATCCAGGATCTTACAAGAGTGGGTACAAAAATGGTCGGATCAGTACTGCCATTGAGAAAATCCAAAAACAAATCGAGACATGATCTCTTTCAAGGATAGTCTCTCTAAAAAAAAAGCATTCAAGGACTACAGACTGATATACACAGTAAGAAGATCCTCTAATCACCGGCTCCTCAAAACGCATTTCCTCATATTTCTTATTTAAAAATAAAATCATGTATCTCTTTCATTGTGATTCCATAGAGAGATTTCACTTCAAGTGCATTTCTTCATAAGACACCGTGTATGAAAGCAACACGACAGCTGCTTTGACAGCCCCGTACACAGCCGTCATTTTCTATATATTTGAAACTTGTGGGAAAGAAAGTGTACATGAATAGATAAAATGAAACATTTGCCGGCGGAGGGTTAGGCACTTTGAGCAGAGATATGAGGAGGATGTCAGCCACATGGTTACAGGGTTTGACAATGCTGTCAGCCTGCCAGGTGATGATGCATGAATCGGGGTCGAGTGAGGAGTCGGCGGCTCGCCACCCAAATCCGCAGCTGCCGCCGGGGCCAGTGAGGGGGGCGATTCACACATATTCTGTCCACCTGTCAGAGTGTTGGCCAAGCTTCAGACACACACACCTGACCTGACACGCACACACCTGACCTGACACACACACACCTGACCTGACACGCACACACCTGACCTGACACACACACACCTGACCTGACACACACACACCTGACCTGACACACACACACCACACACACACACCTGACCTGACACACACACACCTGACCTGACACACACACACCTGACCTGACACACCTGACCTGACACACACACACCTGACCTGACACACACACACACTACACACCTGACCTGCACACACACCTGACACACACACACCTGACACACACACACCTGACCTGACACGACACACACACACCTGACCACACACACCACCACACACACCTGACCTCACACACCTGACTTGACACACACACACCTGACTTGACACACTGACCTGACACACACCTGACCTGACCTGACACACACACACACACACCTGACCTCACACACCTGACTTGACACACACACACCTGACCTGACACACCTGACTTGACACACACACACCTGACCTGACACGTACACCACCTGACACACCTGACCTGACACACACACCTGACCTGACATGTGACACACACACACCTGACCTGACACACACACACCTGACCTGACACACACACATGTACACACCTGACCTGACACCTGACACACACACACCTGACCTGACACACACACACACCTGACCTGACACGCACACACCTGACACACCTGCACACACCTGACCTGACATGCACACACCTGACCTGACACACACACACCTGACCTGACACCGACACACACACCTGACCTGACACACACCTGAACACACACACCTGACCTGACACACACACACACAGCTGACCCTGTACACACACACCTGACCTGACCTGACACACACACACCACACACACCTGACCTGACACACACACACCTGACCACACACACACACACCACACCTGACCTGACACACACACACCTGACCTGACACACACACACACACACCTGACCTGACACACACACACACACCTGACCTGACACACACACACCTGACCTGACACACACACACCACACACACACACCTGACCACACACACACCTGACCTGGACCACACACACACCTGCCCACACACACCTGACCTGACACACACACACACCTGACCTGACACACACACACACCACCTGACACAACACCACCTGACACACACACACACCTGACACACACACCTGACCTGACACCACCACACCTGACCTGACACACACACACCTGAACACGCACACCTGACCTGACACACACACACCTGACCTGACACGCACACACCTGACCTGCGCACACACCTGACCTGACACACACACCTGACCTGACACACACACACACCTGACCTGACACACACACACACCTGACCTGACACACACACACACCTGACCACACACACCTGACACACCTGACCTGACACACCTGACCTGACACACACACACCTGACCTGACACCTGACCTGACACACACACACCTGACCTGACACGCACACACCTGACCTGACACACACACACACCTGACCTGACACACACACACCTGACCTGACACACACACACACCTGACCTGACACACACACACCTGACCTGACACACACACACCTGACCACACACCACACACACACCTGACCTGACACACACACACCTGACCTGACACACACACACACCTGACCTGACACACACACACCTGACCTGACACACACACACACCACACACACCTGACCTCCACACACACACACCTGACACGCACACACACCTGACACACACACACCTGACCTGACACACACACACCTGACCTGACACACACACACCTGACCTGACACACCTGACCTGACACACACACACCTGACCTCACACACACACACCTGACCTGACACACACACACACACCTGACCTGACACACACACACACACCTGACCTGACACCACACACACACACCTGACCTGACACACACCTGACCTGACACACACCTGACCTGACACACACACACCTGACCTGACACACACACACCTGACCTGACACACACACACCTGACCTGACACACACACACACCTGACCTGACACACACACACCTGACCCTGACACGCACACACCTGACCTGACACGCACACACCTGACACACACACACACCTGACCTGACACACACACACCTGACCCGACACACACACACCTGACCTGACACGCACACACCTGACCTGACACACACACACCTGCACACACCTGACCACACACACACACCTGACCTGACACACACACACCTGACCTGACACACACCTGACACACACACACCTGACCTGACACACACACACCTGACACACACACACACCTGACCTGACACACACACACCTGACCTGACACACCACACACCTGACCTGACACACACACACCTGACCTGACACACACACACACACCTGACCTGACACACACACACCTGACACACACACACCTGACCCGACACGCACACACCTGACCCGACACGCACACACCTGACACACCCGGCATGACCACACACCTGACCGCACACACCTGACACACACACACACACACACACACCTGACCCGACACACACACACCTGACCCGACACACACACACCTGACGCACACACCTGACACACACACCTGACGCACACACACCTGACGCACACACACCTGACCACACACACACACCTGACCTGGACACACAACACACACACACCTGACCTGACACACACACACCTGACCCGACACGCACACACCTGACCCGACACCTGACCACGCACACACCTGACCCGACACGCACACCTGACCTGACACACACACACACACCACACCTGACCACACCACGCACACACCTGACCTGACCCGACACGCACACACCTGACCCGACCACACCTGACCTGACACACACACACCTGCACACACCTGACCTGACCCGACACGCACACACCTGACCCGACCCACACGCACACACCTGACGACACACCCGACCGCACACACCTGACACACACACCCGACACACACACACCTGACACACACACACCTGACCACACACACACCTGACACACACACCTGACCACACACACACACCTGACCGCACACACCTGACCTGCACACACACACACACACCACACACACACACACCTGACACACACACACCTGACACACACACACACACACACACCTGACACACACACACCTGACACACACACACACCTGACACACACACACCTGACACACACACACACCTGACACACCACCTGACACACACACACACCACACACACACACACACACACCTGACACACACACACACCTGACACACACACACCTGACACACACACACTGCTAGGAGCCAGGTCAGCAAACGATATCAAGGGGGATGTTGAAATTCAGGCCAGCAATAGCAACCACAGCATATAGGAGTTGAAATGAAACAATGAATAGGAGTTGAAAGTGCAGACTTTCAGCTTTAATTTGAGGGTATTTACATCCAAGTCGTGTGAGCGGGACCACAATTGGCTGCCCAGCTTTTCCATGGCCAGGTGTCTGTAATTCCCCCATTAGTTCATTTACAAGTAAGCAGATAAAAGGTCCGGAGTTGATTTCAGGTGGAATCTGTTGCTGTTCATCATCAATATCAAATTAATTTATATAGCCCTTCTTACATCAGCTGATATCTCAAAGTGCTGTACAGAAACCCAGCCTAAAACCCCAAGCAGCAAGCAATGCAGGTGTAGAAGCACGGTGGCTAGGAAAAACTCCCTAGAAAGGCAAAAACCTAGGAAGAAACCTAGAGAGGAACCAGGCTATGTGGGGTGGCCAGTCCTCTTCTGGCTGTGCCGGGTGGAGATTATAATAGAACATGGCCAAGATGTTCCAATGTTCATAAATTACCAGCATGGTCAAATAATAGTAATGACAGTGAACAGGTCAGGGTTCCATAGCCGCAGGCAGAACAGTTGAAACTGGAGCAGCAGCACGGCCAGATGGACTGGGGACAACAAGGAGTCATCATGCCAGGTAGTCCTGAGGCATGGTCCTAGGGCTCGGGTCCTCCGAGAGAGAGAAAGTGAGAATTAGAGAGAGCATACTTAAATACACACAGTTCAACGGATTAGACAGGAGAAGTACTCCAGATATAACAAACTGACCCTAGCCTCCCGACACAAACTACTGCAGCATAAATACTGGAGGCTGAGACAGGAGGGCTCAGGTGACACAATATGAAGTCCATTGAGCTGCCAGTGAAGCCGTCATTAAGCTGAACAATCTAAACAAAGCCATCCGAGAGGGAGCAAAAACATTAGGTGTGGCCAAATAAACTATTTGGTACATTCTTAAAAAGAAAGAATGCACTGGTGAGCTCAGGAACACCTAAAGGCCTGGAAGACCACAGAAAACAACTGTGGTGGATGACAGAAGATTTCTTTCCCTGAGGAAGAACAACCCTTCACAAGTTGTCCAGATCAATAACACCCTCCAGGAGGATGGCCTATCTGTGTCAAAGTCAACATTCAAGAGAAGACTTCACCAGAGTAAATACAGATGCTTTACCACCATTGATAAGCCTCAACAACAGGAAGACCAGATTAAAGTTAGCCACAAAACATCTAAAAAAGATGTACAGTTCTGGAACAACCTCGTATGGATAAATGAGACAAAGATCAACTTGTACCAGAATGATGGGAAGAGAAGAGTATGGAGAAGGGAAGGAACTGCTCATCACCTGAAGCATACTAACTCATCTGTGAAGCATGGTGGAGGTAGTGTTATGGAGAAGGGAAGGAACTGCTCATCATCTGAAGCATACTACCTCATCTGTGAATCATGGTGGAAGTTGTGTTATGGAGAAGGGAAGGAACTGCTCATCATCTGAAGCATACTAACTCATCGTTGAAGCATGGTGGAGGTGGTGTTATGGAGAAAGGAAGGAACTGCTCATCATCTGAAGCATACTAACTCATCTGTGAAGCATGGTGGAGGTGGTGTTATGGAGAAGGGAAGGAACTGCTCATCATCTGAAGCATACTAACTCATCGGTGAAGCATGGTGGAGGTGGTGTTATGGAGAAAGGAAGGAACTGCTCATCACCTGAAGCATACTAACTCATCTGTGAAGCATGGTGGAGGTGGTGTTATGGGGTGGGCATGTATGGCTGCTAATGGAACTGGTTCCCTTGTATTTATTGATGACTGCTGACAAAAGCAGCAGGATGAATTCTGAACATTTTAGGGCCATATTATCTGCTCAGATTCAGCCAAAACCTATTGGACGGCTCTTCACAGTGCAGATGGACAATGACCCGAAGCATACCGCGAAAGCAACCCAATACTTTTAAGGCAAAGAATGGGAATGTTCTGCAATGGCCAAGTCAATCCCCTGGCCTGAATCCAATTGACCATGCATGTCACTTACTGTTGGCAAAACGCCCCAAGAACAAGCAGGATCTGATCACAGCCACAGTAAAGGCCTGGCAGAGCATCACCAGGGAAGAAACACAGCATCTGGTGATGTCTATGGGTTCCAGACTTCAGGCAGTCATTGACTGCAAAGGATTTGCAACCAAGTATTAAAACTCACAATTTAATGTATGATTATGTTAGTTTGTCCAATTACTTTTGAGCCCCTGAAATTGGGGTGGGGGGCTATGTATAAAAATGGTTGTAGTTCCTACACGATTCATACTATGATTTTGACAGAACTCTTAAATGAAAGATTAAAGTCTACACTTAAAGCACATCTTGATTGTTCCTTTCAAATCCATTGTGGTGGCGTACAGAGACAAAATGATGCACATTGTATCACTGTCCAAATACGTCTGGACCTGACGTTTCATATCCGTCCCTCTTCTGGACATTCCTTAATGTTCACGCCGGGTGAAAAAAAGCAGTGCTGTGTATGGGCCAACTGCCATCTATTTATCCCCCCTGTAAATACCAGACATTAGTATTATGTCCATTTCCTGTTCTTCATGACCACTTGTATACAGGTCCAGGTTGGGTTGAGATCTTATCTCCCACCGTCTGTCTCTGGGGAGAGTGTTTAGAAAGGGTAGGGGAATGTGGCAGGCGAAGAAAAGCACCATTCAAAACCCCCACAATACCCTATTCATAACGTTCAGTGTGCTTTTATCATTTAAACATTCTCCAAGAGCACCATTTATGGTGAAGTCCTTTTCTGAAGGAGCCAATTCTTCAGGAAGCAGAAAATAGCCCTATTCATAAATTCCGATTATCTGCAATGGGACCCCTGGGCCAGTCAATGGAGTTGGATGTGTAGTGTGCAGTTCTTCATATCCCATTGGTGGAAGAAGGGTATTTTTACTTACTCCTACTTCATTGTAGTCCTAGAGCACTACCTAAACACTGTATTAGCCTTTGCTGTTACACAGAAGAAGACAGGATGTGTGTTCCACTGTCATTTCACAGAAATTATTATGCAGAAATCAGAGAAGTCATGAAGGCCAAACAGAGGTAATGTGTCTTATATGAACGGTAATCTTGTCATGTATTCAGTGGTACTTAAAAGAACCTTCCAGAGTTGCTTGAAAACCACCGTGTCGATGCACAAACATTAAAGGCAGCCCGTTCCTGGCTGGGAATGGAAGGTAGAAGCACCGTGATTAGGGAGATTTCAGACTCAGACAGGCACCTATGCCATAACTTTACCCAATTTAGGTAGAAGAAATCAAGAGTCCAATAATTTGAATCCTTTAAGCTTTATTTATGTTAACGCATGACATCGATTGGGGGATGGAAGATGAGAGTATTTTTCCTCATATCGCTCCCCAAGTCTTTCTTCCACCTAGTGCTATAGAGTGTAGTCCTGTTTGTAGTGGTCAGGTTGTTTAAGGTAGTTAGGCAGTTACTGAAAGGTGTTCTGAGAAACACAAATGAGGAGAGAAGCATGTATAAGCATTGGGAGTGTGGTGCCATACCTTTATCTCCCAGGTGCAGTAGAGCTGATACACAAAAGATGAAGTTGCAGCAGATGTCTTCACCACCCTCTGGTTGTTCTCCAGACAATGGTAGTGCTGGAAGGTGTCTCAGGCACTGTCTGTGGCCACATCACCTCCCTCAAAACATCTCCAGGTTCTTACAGTGGGGGATCAGCATAATTTGTAGAGTTTTTAATTTAACTAGGCAAGTCAGTTAAGAACAAATTCTTATTTACAATGACAGCCTACCAGGGTTAACTGCCTTGTTCAGGGGTACAACAACAGATATTTACCTTGTCAGCTCGGGGATTCGATCCAGAAACCTTTGGGTTACTGGCCCAACGCATTAACCACTAGGCTACCTGACGCCCCATAGAGAGGACAGAACAACGGATATGGAATTAGATTAGAATGGAGTCCAAGTCCCAATTTTAAATCATTGTACGATTCATAGACCTTGGTAAAAAGGTAAACAAAAGTATGACACGGGAGTTTGAGGATGGTGCCCCCACCCCCACCCCACTGCACTTGGGGTGGGGGCACCCTAGCACTACACAGTTTATTGAAATAATCCAAGCTTGATTATTAGTTGCTTATTTGAATCAGATCTGTACTGCTGTGCAATGCATGTGCACCCAGGGGCAGAACCAAGTTTGGAAAACCTTGGTGTAAAGCATAAGATGAGTTGGTGTCTTACTGGTCCAGACATAACGTCCCTCTACCCTGTTGGTGTCTTACTGGTCCAAACACAACGTCCTCTACCTCGTTGGTGTCTTACTGGTCCAAACACAACGTCCTCTACCTCGTTGGTGTCTTACTGGTCCAAACATAACGTCATCTATCCTCGTTGGTGTCGTGGTCCAAACATAACGTCCCTCTACCTCGTTGGTGTCTTACTGGTCCAAACATAACGTCCCTCTACCTCGTTGGTGTCTTACTGGTCCAAACATAACGTCCCTCTACCGCGTTGGTGTCTTACTGGTCCAAACATAACGTCCCTCTACCGCGTTGGTGTCTTACTGGTCCAAACATAACGTCCTCTACCTCGTTGGTGTCTTACTGGTCCAAACATAACGTCCTCTACCTCGTTGGTGTCTTACTGGTCCAAACACAACGTCCCTCTACCTCGTTGGTGTCTTACTGGTCCAAACATAACGTCCTCTACCTCGTTGGTGTCTTACTGGTCCAAACATAACGTCCTCTACCTCGTTGGTGTCTTACTGGTCCAAACATAACGTCCTCTACCTCGTTGGTGTCTTACTGGTCCAAACATAACGTCCTCTACCTCGTTGGTGTCTTACTGGTCCAAACATAACGTCCTCTACCTCGTTGGTGTCTTACTGGTCCAAACATAACGTCCTCTACCTCGTTGGTGTCTTACTGGTCCAAACATAACGTCCTCTACCTCGTTGGTGTCTTACTGGTCCAAACATAACGTCCCTCTACCTCGTTGGTGTCTTACTGGTCCAAACATAACGTCCCTCTACCTCGTTGGTGTCTTACTGGTCCAAACATAACGTCCTCTACCTTGTTGGTGTCTTACTGGTCCAAACATAACGTCCTCTACCTCGTTGGTGTCTTACTGGTCCAAACATAACGTCCTCTACCTCGTTGGTGTCTTACTGGTCCAAACATAACGTCCTCTACCTCGTTGGTGTCGTGGTCCAAGGCGATGAAGTAGAAGCCTGACTCCACCTGGTCAAACGTGTTCGCTCTACACACTGACCTGTATCCTGAGAACTGGAGGGAGAGAGGGAGGGAAATAAGATGTCAGGAAATGATGTCACAGACAAAGTTCAGTTCAATTTTAAATGTTTGAACATCTTAATGTTGCCTTCAATTTAACAGTCCATTTTAGACTGCTGTGGCTGTATCAAGAAGTAACTATGGATAATCATTAGACAAATATGTGACAATCTGAGCCTCAGCAATTCTCTGTTATCGTGGAATTGCCCTGTACCAATCCACACCACTTGTCAGTCAGCATGGCTCAGAATTAAACATGTTTTCACTTCATCCCTTACCTACAGTACTCAAATTGTTTAGCAATGACTATCACATACATTCAGTATAGAACCATCTTTCTAACCAATAGACAGCAGCTGGTCATCATCCTCTCTACTTGACAAATGTCCTATGTACAATGCCTTCATGATTAAGCTACGGGAGTGATTGGTGGATATCATGGTTACCTGCAGGAATTCTCCAGAGGGTTGTGCATAGAGGAGAGACAAGGTAACCTACTTGGAACAGAATGGACTCCTGTCTGTCAGCTGAGCAGAGACACAACACCACCACATATTAGTGACAGTGGACCTGCAAAGAAAGAGGAACTGAGAGAGAAATGGATCTCATTTAGAAAAGAGAAACTGTCATTCTCATTTATTGAATCTGCATAAAAACTGACAGAGTGAAAGTTATTATTTGATTTAAATCAGATTGTATCTCAAAATATGTGGTTAGCGGTTTACAATATTATCTATTGTTTAGTTCAGAATCTGACCTCTCTTGGTTCCCCCTCATTGGGGTGGCAGGGTAGCCTAGTGGTTAGTGTTGGACTAGTAACCGGAAGGTTGCAAGTTCAAATCCCCGAGCTAACAAGGTACAAATCTGTCGTTCTGCCCCTGAACAGGCAGTTAACCCACTGTTCCTAGGCCGTCATTGAAAATAAGAATTTGTTCTTGACTGACTTGCCTAGTTAAATAAAGGTAAATTAAAAAATAAATAATCACTGACCTCTTCCCTGTCTGTTCTCATCCTGCCTCTCCTCCCTCTTCTGCCACCTTGTCATGCTGCTCTTCCATGTCCTCCTCTAGTAAACCCTCCTTGACTTAGGTACAATGCTCTAAGTTAAACCATAGGTGGTATAGAAAACATAACCGCTTTGGTTAAACCACATGGTTAAATGTTAGCTCGCTAGCTGATGTTCCCCTAGCTTGTCTCATCAATATACTGCTTTACTAACAGAATACCAAATAACTACTTACTTCAGTTCCTGTAATGAATTTCCTCTTCTTCTGAAGAGGAGAGGCGAAACGGATCAGAGGACCAATACGCGGCGTGGTAATTGTCCATGGTTCTTTTTTAATGCGTAAAGGTACACATGAACAAACTAACAAAAAAAAAAAACAAGAAATGTGAAAACTCAAAACAGTCCTATCTGGTGCACACACAGAGACAGGAACAATCACCCACCAACACACAGTGAAACCCAGGCTACCTAAGTATGATTCTCAATCAGAGACAACTAATGACACCTGCCTCTGATTGAGAACCATACCAGGCCGAAACATAGAAATTCCCCAAACCTAGAAAAACAAACATAGACTGCCCACCCAACTCACGCCCTGACCATACTAACTAAATACAAAACACAGAAAATAAAGGTCAGAACGTGACAGTTCCAATATTAAAATCATAGTTGATTAGCTAGCTAGTTGGTTATCTATTTTCCCTACTGAAAAACAAACTTACCATCATTCACCTCCCAACATCCCCTATCGTCTCTGTGGTAGAAAATTCAGTTCAAGTGCAGTCAAGCCGTGATTGGTCCAAAAATCGGACCAATTGCGTTTCAGTAGACTGCTACAGGCTATGTTCATTGGCTAAGATTTCCACGTTATAAAATTATTGTAAGCAGTGAGAGCAAAATAGATTTTGGAGAGCAAACTGTAAAACGGATGTGAGGGAGTCTTGACATGTAGTAAGTATTTCTTCTGGTGAACAAAAATCTCTCAAAGTCGCACTCGCGCACCATCTCGCGCCAGTTCAACTTTTGAATGGGATTTGACAGCATGCGTTCTCAATTTCCCACTACAATAGAATGCATACAGCCAGTACAACACAGTCAGTACATTAGAACACATACAGCCAGTATAATACAGTCCAATACAGTCAGTACAATACAGTCAGTACAGTCAGTACAATACAGTCAGTACAGTCAGTACAATACAGCCAGTACAATACAGTCAGTACAATACAGTTAGTACAATACAGCCAGTATAATACAGTCAGTAGAATACAGCCCAGTACAATACAGTCAGTACAATACAGTCAGTACAATACAGTCCAGTACAATACACTCAGTACAATACAGTCCAGTACAGTTTACATTATCTGTAGAAAGATCTTGTAATGATCGTTGTTGGAAGGATAGTCAGACCAAGATGCAGCGTGGGGTAGGTTAAGTTAAGGAAGTCGAGAATTTAAACAGCTTTTCGCAGCTTTTTGTTCAAAATCGTGCAACATTTCAGCGCCCTGCTATTCATGCCAGGAATATAGTATATGCATATGATTAGTGTGTGTGGATAGAAAACACTCAGACGTTTCTAAAACTGGTTAAATCACGGCTGTGACTATAACAGAACGTGCGTTTCATCGAAAAGTGCATGAAAATCTGATCACTGAAAATGGAAATAAATATCCATCCGCGACTTCAAGGAATTGTTCAAAGTGAACCGAATTAAAGTAGGCCGAGGTTGCAGTGCCTACAGCTTCCACACGTTGTCTAGAGTCTTGTCATTTGATTCGCAATTGATTCTTGGTCTAACCGAATCAAGGGAGCCAATTCCCTCCAGTCTCCGACCGGATGTTTTGGTCGAGCTCTCTCCAAGACATTTTTTCGAGACGACATCTATAGAATTTACATCGCCTCCTGATGAATTTTATCGCTTATTAACGTGTACTAATACCTAAAGTTGCATTACAAAAGTATTTCGAAGTGTTTTGTGAAAGTTTATCGTCAACTTTTTTAATTTAAAAAAATGACGTTACGTTAGAAAAAGCTATTTTTTTTCCGTTGTTCACACAGTATTCTTAGATCGATATCTAGGCTATATATGGACCGATTTAATCGATAAAACACCCTAAATGATGTTTATGGGACATCTAGGAGTGCCAAGAAAGAAGCTCGTCAAAGGTAATGAATGTTTTATATTTTAAATCTGCGTTTTGGTTTGCGCCGTGTAACGCAAAATCTGTCGTGTTAGGTGACGTTGCAGTATTTTGAGGGTGTATGGTATCAGATAATAGCTTCTCATGCTTTCGCCGAAAAGCATTTTACAAATCTGACTTGGTGGATAGATTCACAACGAGTGTAGCTTTAATTCAGTATATTGTATGTGCATTTTAATGAAAGTTTGAGTTTTATCAAAAACGATACGTGGCGCACTTGAAATTTCCGCTGATATAATAATAATAATAATATAATGCCATTTAGCTGACGCTTTTATCCAAAGCGACTTACAGTCATGTGTGCATACATTATACGTATGGGTGGTCCCGGGAATCGAACCCACTACCCTGGCGTTACAAGCGCCATGCTCTACCAACTGAGCCACAGAAGGACCACGATATATGTTCCCAACACGGGACCACTGCCCTAACAAGTTTTAATCATTTTTATTTATGATAACCGGCACAAAACAAGAAAGAGTAACGAATGAAATGTACAGCTTTGTAGGGCTAAAAAGCAACAATACAAAATCAAGATCCAACAAACAACAGGTGGGAAAAGGCTGCCTAAATATGATCCCCAATCAGAGACAACGATAGACAGCTGCCTCTGATTGGGAACCATACCAGGCCAACATAGAAAAGAAAAAACTAGACTACCCACCCTAGTCACACCCTGACCTAACCAAAATAGAGAAATAAAAGCTTCTCTAAGGTCAGGGCGTGACAGATCTATCCTGAAACATTTTTAGACCTTTACTGCACGAGATCATTTATTTTTATTGTTTTTCAACAGAACATTCTGCAAGTGGCAGCAACATGCTGAATTATCAGTACAACTTATATTTGGGTATTAACATTTCTAATTTACTCATTAAAACAGTATAATATAACAGAAATCAGGTTCATCACCAAATGTTAAGGCTTTGTATGTGGGTTGAAGTAAGGTCATGTTGTTGTCAACATGGCTGCCTGTCCATAGTGTCTTTACCAAGTGTGACTTACTAATGACAACAACATCAAAGCTGTTCCTCTAGTTTCAGGTCAGAGGTCAAGAAGGTGCAGGTCACCGACCTTTGAAATCGACACAATAGCTTACATCTACCGCCAAAGCAGGGAGGAAAGCAGCCAATTGGTACGACCAGGAAAACATACCAGGTCAAGGGTTAGAAAGGTCAGACAGCCTCTCTCTCTCTCTCTCTCTCTCTCTCTCTCTCTCTCTCTCTCTCTCTCTCTCTCTCTCTCTCTCTCTCTCTCTCTCTCTCTCTCTCTCTCTCTCTCTCTGCAGGGGCGGGGTGAGATGAGAAAAAGCTAACCGAAGCGGTATCACATTTCTCCATTTTAGGCCCATCAAGCCATCTCTTTTCACACCGGCTTCTGCTCGTTAAGACATCTCCATTAATCTCTGTACAATGTTAATAAATGAAGCAGCTGGAGAGTATTGATCCCTGGAGCCTCTAAGCCTACTTCTTGTCTTCAGGAAACTTAATACCCCTCGCCGGGTTACCGTGCAAGGATCAACCGCTGCCAGACGAAAGGAGAGGGCGTCAATGGAATGCCAGAGGAGACGCGCCACGAGACGAGGCTGAGACGAGATCGATAGGAAAACGCATCTCGGCTGAACCACTTCAGCAAACATGAGCATACTGCACATTAACCATTAAGTAAATCCACCAGGCTCCCTCCCCTCCCTCCCCTCCCTCCCCTGCCTTCAGCTAATGTTACATATGTCACAGTTATCGAAAACAACATTCCTTTTTCAACGGAATTAATGTTATTTCAAGTTCTGTTGAAATCAAACACGGAGCTTACAGTTTATTAAGAGGCGATTGATGCCAGGGATTTTGGTTGCTCCTCTTTGAGAAGCGTTGTTCAGATATTTTCTGGGGCTGAGGTTAGATTAGATGTTGATTCGAAAAGGCACATTTTATGCTACATTACAGCTGTGAAATTGCAGTACACATTGCGTTTGGAGAACATGTTTTAGCCCACCACCCCCAATCCTCTTTACAACTGTGAAAAACTCCCCCTACAGGGTTAGCATAAGGTCTAGCAACAACACAGCTAATGACTTGTTCTGTGTGAGAGTGACTGTGAGAGTGACTGTGACTTGCTACAGAGTGCTAACACAATATGCAGTGTGTGACTGTGTACATACTCAATTTGTTAATGACATTTTATTGCGTTTCTGCCAACAGGGAAATCTAAGGAAACCGTACATGCAAATTGTTTTTAACAATAGCTACTATGTTGATCTGATTTGAACAGTCTTGCATTGTCACAACTGTACATGATACAAGCGTGTATACAGTGATGTAACACTGGTCCAACTGATACAATGTAATACGCATGTTATAACAATGTTATAACCAGTCTGGGTATCTGGATCCGCTGTGGACAGTTATTAACAGGGCTTTCTAAAGGAAATATTATATGTGGTGGATTTGTGGGTATTGTATTCAAATAACCCTGTAGCTTCAGCTTTGAGGCATTTCCTCGGGTTTCTATGCCCCAGTTCCACACTGAGAGAGATGCCGGTACAGTTATTTACATTTTTACATTTGAGTCATTTAGCAGACGCTCTTATAAGACACTTCCAGTCTCTCTGATCCATGAACACAGAACAGAGAATAGAGTATTGAGTGAAATCTCTCCCCAATCCACACACCACACACACACACACACACACACACACACACACACACACACACACACACACACACACACACACACACACACACACACACACACACACACACACACACACACACACACACACACACACACACACACACACACCACAGGCGGCTGGTAGCAGCTTAATTGGTGAGGAAGGGCTCATGGGTAAATGGCTGGAACAGAATGAATGTAATGTTATTGAACACATGACATACATGGTTGTAATATGTGTGATGGCAGTCCGTTCACTCCATCCTATTACTACCAGTCATCCTCTTGTGACACACACATCCAGGCTCTCTGACTCTCTCTTTCTCTCTCCCTCTCTTCCTCTCTTTCTGCTTGTGATTTATTCTCCGGGATTATGCGTGGGGGGGAGGGGAGGGTGCAGAGCTCTGCCTGCATGGTTGGCTGTATTAAAGATAAGCAGCTTTTCTTGATAGGGCTCTATCCAGCTTTAATTACCACGACTCTGAGTCTGTGGACAGCGCTAGAACAAACAGGGGGAAAAGCTACTCTGCTGTAATCCCGGGACTAGCGGTGAGAGGAAGAGGAAGAGGAAGAGGGCAATTGAGGCCTGTTTCCAACTGTACGGAAAGAGCTGTCACTCAGAGGAAAACCCATCCTTACTGCTAGGGCTCTTCTAGAGAGGGTTTACTTGTAATCATGAAACACTGTATGTGTTATATGTACTTGGCCAAGACTATGTTAACATGCTTTGTTGTGATGGTAATTGCCGACTATTACGCAGTGGGCATATTAAGGCTGAAGCTATGAGTGTGGTTGGAGGTGTGTCCAAACCACAGACGCCATCTTGAATTAGACTGTGAGGCCCATGTTTGAGAGAGCTAGCATTGTTTGCTATTTACTAAAAGGGTATTTAGTAGTGCTGCGTTCATAACCAAGTGGGAAGGTGGTTATTACCAGTTGTGAAGTCGGAAATAATAGTTGGATGAGTTCACGTGATTTGCGTCATCCATAAACTTAAAAGTACTGTTATCATGTAAACAAATTATAGTGTTCAAAACCCATATGAAAAGATAGCTTTTTATAAACAATGTTTTGTCGTTGCATTTAACTGCAGAAAATGCTTTTATGTGGGAGAAGTCCTGGGATGACAGACGAGTTTCCCACTACTAATACATGTTGGAGGGCCCTTCATGTGGATTTTTCCTAGTCATATGTGATAAATACCACCTTCCCACTTGGTTATTAATGCAACATGACGCCTCCTTTATCTCAAAAAACTGTGTTGGTGTAAAAATAGAAGTTGAATAGTTCCAATCACCTTCCTTGGTACCTTTACATTCTGTTGGATTATTGACTTTATTTCTGGGAATCCATTGGGATAATTGTATTTATTATTATTATTATTATTATTGGATTACAAATATACTGTATAGGTGTACTTGGACTTCCATTCAAAGACTCAACCGGAGTTCTGTTAGGACTAAAGTTTTCAGTTACTTTATGAATTTGCTCATTGGACTTATAGCTCTTTATAGCTCTGACAGGACTATAAAATACACCTTCTATTGTCCATTTGTTACAGCGGAAATGTGCCTTCTGCTCCATTCTCAAACCCATCCCAGAAAGCACATGAGCACAGGTTCAAGCTGCAGTGTATCGCCTCTGGATGGAGAACATGTTGTTGAGGTTAAGGGCCTTGCTCAAGGGCCCAACAGTAGAGGAATGTCTTGAGGATGTGAAACCAGTAGCCCTCCAGTCGCCAGACCAATTCATTCATCATTGTTGACTTTTTTGTATCTAGATCAAATCTACTATTGTATATGAGAAGACAGACAAGTCGTCCACTGCTGCCAAGTTCCCATTTGGTGCTCCAAACCATCCTTCTCTCGACCTTCCCCTGTCTACATAATGCCTCAGAGCCAACACACCATCTCAAACCATCCTTCTCTCTACCTTCCCCTGTCTACATAATGCCTCAGAGCCAACACACCATCTCAAACCATCCTTCTCTCGACCTTCCCCTGTCTACATAATGCCTCAGAGCCAACACACCATTCCAAACCATCCTTCTCTCTACCTTCCCCTGTCTACATAATGCCTCAGAGCCAACACACCATCTCAAACCATCCTTCTCTCGACCTTCCCCTGTCTACATAATGCCTCAGAGCCAACACACCATCTCAAACCATCCTTCTCTCGACCTTCCCCTGTCTACATAATGCCTCAGAGCCAACACACCATCTCAAACCATCCTTCTCTCGACCTTCCCTGTCTACATAATGCCTCAGAGCCAACACACCATCTCAAACCATCCTTCTCTCTACCTTCCCCTGTCTACATAATGCCTCAGAGCCAACACACCATCTCAAACCATCCTTCTCTCTACCTTCCCCTGTCTACATAATGCCTCAGAGCCAACACACCATCTCAAACCATCCTTCTCTCGACCTTCCCCTGTCTACATAATGCCTCAGAGCCAACACACCATCTCAAACCATCCTTCTCTCGACCTTCCCCTGTCTACATAATGCCTCAGAGCCAACACACCATCTCAAACCATCCTTCTCTCGACCTTCCCCTGTCTACATAATGCCTCAGAGCCAACACACCATCTCAAACCATCCTTCTCTCTACCTTCCCCTGTCTACATAATGCCTCAGAGCCAACACACCATCTCAAACCATCCTTCTCTCTACCTTCCCCTGTCTACATAATGCCACAAGGCCAACACACCATCTCAAACCATCCTTCTCTCGACCTTCCCTGTCTACATAATGCCTCAGAGCCAACACACCATCTCAAACCATCCTTCTCTCGACCTTCCCCTGTCTACATAATGCCACAAGGCCAACACACCATCTCAAACCATCCTTCTCTCGACCTTCCCCTGTCTACATAATGCCTCAGAGCCAACACACCATCTCAAACCATCCTTCTCTCTACCTTCCCCTGTCTACATAATGCCTCAGAGCCAACACACCATCTCAAACCATCCTTCTCTCTACCTTCCCCTGTCTACATAATGCCACAAGGCCAACACACCATCTCAAACCATCCTTCTCTCGACCTTCCCCTGTCTACATAATGCCTCAGAGCCAACACACCATCTCAAACCATCCTTCTCTCGACCTTCCCCTGTCTACATAATGCCTCAGAGCCAACACACCATCTCAAACCATCCTTCTCTCTACCTTCCCCTGTCTACATAATGCCACAAGGCCAACACACCATCTCAAACCATCCTTCTCTCTACCTTCCCCTGTCTACATAATGCCTCAGAGCCAACACACCATCTCAAACCATCCTTCTCTCGACCTTCCCCTGTCTACATAATGCCTCAGAGCCAACACACCATCTCAAACCATCCTTCTCTCGACCTTCCCCTGTCTACATAATGCCTCAGAGCCAACACACCATCTCAAACCATCCTTCTCTCTACCTTCCCCTGTCTACATAATGCCTCAGAGCCAACACACCATTCCAAACCATCCTTCTCTCTACCTTCCCCTGTCTACATAATGCCTCAGAGCCAACACACCATCTCAAACCATCCTTCTCTCTACCTTCCCCTGTCTACATAATGCCTCAGAGCCAACACACCATCTCAAACCATCCTTCTCTCTACCTTCCCCTGTCTACATAATGCCTCAGAGCCAACACACCATCTCAAACCATCCTTCTCTCTACCTTCCCCTGTCTACATAATGCCTCAGAGCCAACGCACCATCTCAGACCATCCTTCTCTCGACCTTCCCCTGTCTACATAATGCCTCAGAGCCAACACACCATCTCAAACCATCCTTCTCTCGACCTTCCCTGTCTACATAATGCCTCAGAGCAAACACACCATCTCAAACCATCCTTCTCTCTACCTTCCCCTGTCTACATAATGCCTCAGAGCCAACACACCATCTCAAACCATCCTTCTCTCTACCTTCCCCTGTCTACATAATGCCTCAGAGCCAACGCACCATCTCAGACCATCCTTCTCTCGACCTTCCCTGTCTACATAATGCCTCAGAGCCAACACACCATCTCAAACCATCCTTCTCTCTACCTTCCCCTGTCTACATAATGCCTCAGAGCCAACACACCATCTCAAACCATCCTTCTCTCGACCTTCCCTGTCTACATAATGCCTCAGAGCCAACACACCATCTCAAACCATCCTTCTCTCTACCTTCCCCTGTCTACATAATGCCTCAGAGCCAACACACCATCTCAAACCATCCTTCTCTCTACCTTCCCCTGTCTACATAATGCCACAAGGCCAACACACCATCTCAAACCATCCTTCTCTCTACCTTCCCTGTCTACATAATGCCTCAGAGCCAACACACCATCTCAAACCATCCTTCTCTCTACCTTCCCCTGTCTACATAATGCCTCAGAGCCAACACACCATCTCAAACCATCCTTCTCTCTACCTTCCCCTGTCTACATAATGCCTCAGAGCCAACACACCATCTCAAACCATCCTTCTCTCGACCTTCCCTGTCTACATAATGCCACAAGGCCAACACACCATCTCAAACCATCCTTCTCTCTACCTTCCCCTGTCTACATAATGCCTCAGAGCCAACACACCATCTCAAACCATCCTTCTCTCTACCTTCCCCTGTCTACATAATGCCTCAGAGCCAACACACCATCTCAAACCATCCTTCTCTCGACCTTCCCCTGTCTACATAATGCCTCAGAGCCAACACACCATCTCAAACCATCCTTCTCTCTACCTTCCCTGTCTACATAATGCCACAAGGCCAACACACCATCTCAGACCATCCTTCTCTCTACCTTCCCTGTCTACATAATGCCTCAGAGCCAACACACCATCTCAAACCATCCTTCTCTCTACCTTCCCCTGTCTACATAATGCCTCAGAGCCAACACACCATCTCAAACCATCCTTCTCTCGACCTTCCCCTGTCTACATAATGCCTCAGAGCCAACACACCATCTCAAACCATCCTTCTCTCTACCTTCCCCTGTCTACATAATGCCTCAGAGCCAACACACCATCTCAAACCATCCTTCTCTCTACCTTCCCCTGTCTACATAATGCCTCAGAGCCAACACACCATCTCAAACCATCCTTCTCTCGACCTTCCCCTGTCTACATAATGCCTCAGAGCCAACACACCATCTCAAACCATCCTTCTCTCTACCTTCCCCTGTCTACATAATGCCACAAGGCCAACACACCATCTCAAACCATCCTTCTCTCTACCTTCCCCTGTCTACATAATGCCTCAGAGCCAACACACCATCTCAAACCATCCTTCTCTCTACCTTCCCCTGTCTACATAATGCCTCAGAGCCAACACACCATCTCAAACCATCCTTCTCTCTACCTTCCCCTGTCTACATAATGCCTCAGAGCCAACACACCATCTCAAACCATCCTTCTCTCTACCTTCCCTGTCTACATAATGCCTCAGAGCCAACACACCATCTCAAACCATCCTTCTCTCTACCTTCCCTGTCTACATAATGCCTCAGAGCCAACACACCATCTCAAACCATCCTTCTCTCTACCTTCCCCTGTCTACATAATGCCTCAGAGCCAACACACCATCTCAAACCATCCTTCTCTCTACCTTCCCTGTCTACATAATGCCTCAGAGCCAACACACCATCTCAAACCATCCTTCTCTCTACCTTCCCCTGTCTACATAATGCCTCAGAGCCAACGCACCATCTCAGACCATCCTTCTCTCGACCTTCCCCTGTCTACATAATGCCTCAGAGCCAACACACCATCTCAAACCATCCTTCTCTCGACCTTCCCCTGTCTACATAATGCCTCAGAGCAAACACACCATCTCAAACCATCCTTCTCTCTACCTTCCCCTGTCTACATAATGCCTCAGAGCCAACACACCATCTCAAACCATCCTTCTCTCTACCTTCCCCTGTCTACATAATGCCTCAGAGCCAACGCACCATCTCAGACCATCCTTCTCTCGACCTTCCCCTGTCTACATAATGCCTCAGAGCCAACACACCATCTCAAACCATCCTTCTCTCTCTTCCCCTGTCTACATAATGCCTCAGAGCCAACACACCATCTCAAACCATCCTTCTCTCGACCTTCCCCTGTCTACATAATGCCTCAGAGCCAACACACCATCTCAAACCATCCTTCTCTCTACCTTCCCCTGTCTACATAATGCCTCAGAGCCAACACACCATCTCAAACCATCCTTCTCTCTACCTTCCCCTGTCTACATAATGCCACAAGGCCAACACACCATCTCAAACCATCCTTCTCTCTACCTTCCCCTGTCTACATAATGCCTCAGAGCCAACACACCATCTCAAACCATCCTTCTCTCTACCTTCCCCTGTCTACATAATGCCTCAGAGCCAACACACCATCTCAAACCATCCTTCTCTCGACCTTCCCCTGTCTACATAATGCCTCAGAGCCAACACACCATCTCAAACCATCCTTCTCTCTACCTTCCCCTGTCTACATAATGCCTCAGAGCCAACACACCATTCCAAACCATCCTTCTCTCTACCTTCCCCTGTCTACATAATGCCTCAGAGCCAACACACCATCTCAAACCATCCTTCTCTCTACCTTCCCCTGTCTACATAATGCCTCAGAGCCAACACACCATCTCAAACCATCCTTCTCTCTACCTTCCCCTGTCTACATAATGCCTCAGAGCCAACACACCATCTCAAACCATCCTTCTCTCTACCTTCCCTGTCTACATAATGCCTCAGAGCCAACGCACCATCTCAGACCATCCTTCTCTCGACCTTCCCCTGTCTACATAATGCCTCAGAGCCAACACACCATCTCAAACCATCCTTCTCTCGACCTTCCCTGTCTACATAATGCCTCAGAGCAAACACACCATCTCAAACCATCCTTCTCTCTACCTTCCCTGTCTACATAATGCCTCAGAGCCAACACACCATCTCAAACCATCCTTCTCTCTACCTTCCCCTGTCTACATAATGCCTCAGAGCCAACGCACCATCTCAGACCATCCTTCTCTCGACCTTCCCCTGTCTACATAATGCCTCAGAGCCAACACACCATCTCAAACCATCCTTCTCTCTACCTTCCCTGTCTACATAATGCCTCAGAGCCAACACACCATCTCAAACCATCCTTCTCTCGACCTTCCCCTGTCTACATAATGCCTCAGAGCCAACACACCATCTCAAACCATCCTTCTCTCTACCTTCCCCTGTCTACATAATGCCTCAGAGCCAACACACCATCTCAAACCATCCTTCTCTCTACCTTCCCCTGTCTACATAATGCCACAAGGCCAACACACCATCTCAAACCATCCTTCTCTCTACCTTCCCCTGTCTACATAATGCCTCAGAGCCAACACACCATCTCAAACCATCCTTCTCTCTACCTTCCCCTGTCTACATAATGCCTCAGAGCCAACACACCATCTCAAACCATCCTTCTCTCTACCTTCCCCTGTCTACATAATGCCTCAGAGCCAACACACCATCTCAAACCATCCTTCTCTCGACCTTCCCCTGTCTACATAATGCCACAAGGCCAACACACCATCTCAAACCATCCTTCTCTCTACCTTCCCCTGTCTACATAATGCCTCAGAGCCAACACACCATCTCAAACCATCCTTCTCTCTACCTTCCCCTGTCTACATAATGCCTCAGAGCCAACACACCATCTCAAACCATCCTTCTCTCGACCTTCCCCTGTCTACATAATGCCTCAGAGCCAACACACCATCTCAAACCATCCTTCTCTCTACCTTCCCTGTCTACATAATGCCACAAGGCCAACACACCATCTCAGACCATCCTTCTCTCTACCTTCCCCTGTCTACATAATGCCTCAGAGCCAACACACCATCTCAAACCATCCTTCTCTCTACCTTCCCCTGTCTACATAATGCCTCAGAGCCAACACACCATCTCAAACCATCCTTCTCTCGACCTTCCCCTGTCTACATAATGCCTCAGAGCCAACACACCATCACAAACCATCCTTCTCTCTACCTTCCCCTGTCTACATAATGACTCAGAGCCAACACACCATCTCAAACCATCCTTCTCTCTACCTTCCCCTGTCTACATAATGCCTCAGAGCCAACACACCATCTCAAACCATCCTTCTCTCGACCTTCCCTGTCTACATAATGCCTCAGAGCCAACACACCCTCTCAAACCATCCTTCTCTCTACCTTACCTTCCCTGTCTACATAATGCCACAAGGCCAACACACCATCTCAGACCATCCTTCTCTCTACCTTCCCTGTCTACATAATGCCTCAGAGCCAACACACCATCTCAAACCATCCTTCTCTCTACCTTCCCCTGTCTACATAATGCCTCAGAGCCAACACACCATCTCAAACCATCCTTCTCTCGACCTTCCCTGTCTACATAATGCCTCAGAGCCAACACACCATCTCAAACCATCCTTCTCTCTACCTTCCCCTGTCTACATAATGCCTCAGAGCCAACACACCATCTCAAACCATCCTTCTCTCTACCTTCCCCTGTCTACATAATGCCTCAGAGCCAACACACCATCTCAAACCATCCTTCTCTCTACCTTCCCCTGTCTACATAATGCCTCAGAGCCAACACACCATCTCAAACCATCCTTCTCTCTACCTTCCCCTGTCTACATAATGCCTCAGAGCCAACACACCATCTCAAACCATCCTTCTCTCTACCTTCCCCTGTCTACATAATGCCTCAGAGCCAACACACCATCTCAAACCATCCTTCTCTCTACCTTCCCCTGTCTACATAATGCCTCAGAGCCAACGCACCATCTCAGACCATCCTTCTCTCGACCTTCCCCTGTCTACATAATGCCTCAGAGCCAACACACCATCTCAAACCATCCTTCTCTCGACCTTCCCTGTCTACATAATGCCTCAGAGCAAACACACCATCTCAAACCATCCTTCTCTCTACCTTCCCCTGTCTACATAATGCCTCAGAGCCAACACACCATCTCAAACCATCCTTCTCTCTACCTTCCCTGTCTACATAATGCCTCAGAGCCAACGCACCATCTCAGACCATCCTTCTCTCGACCTTCCCTGTCTACATAATGCCTCAGAGCCAACACACCATCTCAAACCATCCTTCTCTCTACCTTCCCCTGTCTACATAATGCCTCAGAGCCAACACACCATCTCAAACCATCCTTCTCTCGACCTTCCCTGTCTACATAATGCCTCAGAGCCAACACACCATCTCAAACCATCCTTCTCTCTACCTTCCCCTGTCTACATAATGCCTCAGAGCCAACACACCATCTCAAACCATCCTTCTCTCTACCTTCCCCTGTCTACATAATGCCACAAGGCCAACACACCATCTCAAACCATCCTTCTCTCTACCTTCCCTGTCTACATAATGCCTCAGAGCCAACACACCATCTCAAACCATCCTTCTCTCTACCTTCCCTGTCTACATAATGCCTCAGAGCCAACACACCATCTCAAACCATCCTTCTCTCTACCTTCCCCTGTCTACATAATGCCTCAGAGCCAACACACCATCTCAAACCATCCTTCTCTCGACCTTCCCCTGTCTACATAATGCCACAAGGCCAACACACCATCTCAAACCATCCTTCTCTCTACCTTCCCCTGTCTACATAATGCCTCAGAGCCAACACACCATCTCAAACCATCCTTCTCTCTACC
This sequence comes from Oncorhynchus keta, assembly GCF_023373465.1. Lineage (NCBI taxonomy): Eukaryota > Metazoa > Chordata > Actinopteri > Salmoniformes > Salmonidae > Oncorhynchus > Oncorhynchus keta. The sequence goes on along the minus strand of NC_068449.1, from coordinate 8,135,872 downwards.
TTCCCCTGTCTACATAATGCCTCAGAGCCAACACACCATCTCAAACCATCCTTCTCTCGACCTTCCCCTGTCTACATAATGCCTCAGAGCCAACACACCATCTCAAACCATCCTTCTCTCTACCTTCCCTGTCTACATAATGCCACAAGGCCAACACACCATCTCAGACCATCCTTCTCTCTACCTTCCCCTGTCTACATAATGCCTCAGAGCCAACACACCATCTCAAACCATCCTTCTCTCTACCTTCCCCTGTCTACATAATGCCTCAGAGCCAACACACCATCTCAAACCATCCTTCTCTCGACCTTCCCTGTCTACATAATGCCTCAGAGCCAACACACCATCTCAAACCATCCTTCTCTCTACCTTCCCCTGTCTACATAATGCCTCAGAGCCAACACACCATCTCAAACCATCCTTCTCTCTACCTTCCCTGTCTACATAATGCCTCAGAGCCAACACACCATCTCAAACCATCCTTCTCTCGACCTTCCCCTGTCTACATAATGCCTCAGAGCCAACACACCCTCTCAAACCATCCTTCTCTCTACCTTCCCCTGTCTACATAATGCCACAAGGCCAACACACCATCTCAGACCATCCTTCTCTCTACCTTCCCCTGTCTACATAATGCCTCAGAGCCAACACACCATCTCAAACCATCCTTCTCTCTACCTTCCCCTGTCTACATAATGCCTCAGAGCCAACACACCATCTCAAACCATCCTTCTCTCGACCTTCCCCTGTCTACATAATGCCTCAGAGCCAACACACCATCTCAAACCATCCTTCTCTCTACCTTCCCCTGTCTACATAATGCCTCAGAGCCAACACACCATCTCAAACCATCCTTCTCTCTACCTTCCCCTGTCTACATAATGCCTCAGAGCCAACACACCATCTCAAACCATCCTTCTCTCTACCTTCCCCTGTCTACATAATGCCTCAGAGCCAACACACCATCTCAAACCATCCTTCTCTCTACCTTCCCCTGTCTACATAATGCCTCAGAGCCAACACACCATCTCAAACCATCCTTCTCTCTACCTTCCCCTGTCTACATAATGCCTCAGAGCCAACACACCATCTCAAACCATCCTTCTCTCTACCTTCCCCTGTCTACATAATGCCTCAGAGCCAACACACCATCTCAAACCATCCTTCTCTCTACCTTCCCCTGTCTACATAATGCCTCAGAGCCAACACACCATCTCAAACCATCCTTCTCTCTACCTTCCCCTGTCTACATAATGCCTCAGAGCCAACGCACCATCTCAGACCATCCTTCTCTCTACCTTCCCCTGTCTACATAATGCCTCAGAGCCAACACACCATCTCAAACCATCCTTCTCTCTACCTTCCCCTGTCTACATAATGCCTCAGAGCCAACACACCATCTCAAACCATCCTTCTCTCTACCTTCCCCTGTCTACATAATGCCTCAGAGCCAACACACCATCTCAAACCATCCTTCTCTCTACCTTCCCCTGTCTACATAATGCCTCAGAGCCAACACACCATCTCAAACCATCCTTCTCTCTACCTTCCCCTGTCTACATAATGCCTCAGAGCCAACACACCATCTCAAACCATCCTTCTCTCTACCTTCCCCTGTCTACATAATGCCTCAGAGCCAACACACCATCTCAAACCATCCTTCTCTCTACCTTCCCCTGTCTACATAATGCCTCAGAGCCAACACACCATCTCAAACCATCCTTCTCTCGACCTTCCCCTGTCTACATAATGCCTCAGAGCCAACACACCATCTCAAACCATCCTTCTCTCTACCTTCCCCTGTCTACATAATGCCTCAGAGCCAACACACCATCTCAAACCATCCTTCTCTCTACCTTCCCCTGTCTACATAATGCCTCAGAGCAAACACACCATTCCAAACCATCCTTCTCTCTACCTTCCCCTGTCTACATAATGCCACAAGGCCAACACACCATCTCATGACAGAATAGGTCAAACCTGACATCCTCCCTGAAGATAACTTCCTCACATCAGACACCACAACCGACTGTGCACTTTACCTCAGACACTCTTCTGAATAATCACACCCAGACTACTACGAGTGCATTTATATTCATACATTCCCATTGACTCCTATACAGCAGGTAAAAATACCTTGATGTGAAACACTGACGAGAGGGAATTCCGTCCTTTATTCATGACGTATCATGTAGCACACAGCATGTAGTATAGTGGCCCACACTGTCTATATAAACTCAGCAAAAAAAGAAATGTCCCTTTTTCAGGACCCTGTCTTTGAAAGATATTTCATAAAAATCCAAATACCTTCACAGATCTTCATTGTAAAGGGTTTAAACACTGTTTCCCATGCTTGTTCAATGAGCCATAAACAATTAATGAACATGCACCTGTGGAACGGTCGTTAAGACACTAACAGCTTACAGACAGTAGGCAATTAATGCCACAGTTATGAAAACTTAGGACACTAAAGAGGCCTTTCTACGGACTCTGAAAAACACCAAAAGAAAGATGCCCCGGGTCCCTGCTCATCTGTGTGAATGTGCATTAGGCATGCTGCAAGGGGGCATGAGGACTGCAGATGTGGTAAGGGCAAAAAATTGCAGGATGGCAACAACAACTGCCCGAGTTACATGCGGAACGCACAATCCCTCCATCAGTGCTCAGACTGTCAGCAATAGGCTGAGAAAGTCTGGGCTGAGGGCTTGTAGGCCTGTTGTCTGTTGAGGACCTGCCTTACATCACCAGCAACAATGTTTCCTATGGACACAAACCCACCGTTGCTGGACCAGACAGGACTGGCAAAAAGTGCTCTTAACTGAAGAGTAGCGGTTTTGTCTCACCAGGAGTGATGGTCGAATTCGCCTTTATCGTCAAAAGAATGAGCTTTACACCGAGGCCTGTACTCTGGAGCGGGATTGATTTGGAGGTGGAGGGTCCATCATGGTCTGGGGCGGTGTGTCACAGCATCATCGGACTGTGCTTGTTGTCATTGCAGGCAATCTCAACGCTGTGCGTTACAGGGAAGACATCCTCCTCCCTCATGTGGTACCCTTCCTGACATGACCCTCCAGCATGACAATGCCACCAGCCATACTGCTCGTTCTGTGTGTGATTTCCTGCAAGACAGGAATGTCAGTGTTCTGCCCATTCCCCCCAGAAATGTCCGGGAACTTGCAGGTACCTTGGTGGAAGAGTGGGGTAACATCTCACAGCAAGAACTGGCACATCTGGTGCAGTCCATGAGGAGGAGATGCACTGCAGTACTTAATTCAGCTGGTGGCCACACCAGATAGTGACTGTTACTTTTGATTTTGACCCCCCATTTGTTCAGGGACACATTATTCCATTTCTGTTAGTCACATGTCTGTGGAACTTGTTCAGTTTATGTCTCAGTTGTTGAATCTTGTTATGTTCATACAAATATTTACACATGTTAAATTAAGTTTGCTGAAAATAAACGCAGTTGACAGTGAGAAGACGCTTATTGTTTTGCTGAGATTAGTATAGTGGCTCATACTGTTTATAAAGTATAGTGGCTCATACTGTTTATATAGTATAGTGACTCATACTGAGTGTATAGTGGCTCATGCTGTTTATATAGTATAGTGGCTCATACTGTTTATAAAGTATAGTGGCTCATGCTGTTTATATAGTATAGTGACTCATACTGAGTGTATAGTGGCTCATGCTGTTTATATAGTATAGTGACTCATACTGAGTGTATAGTGGCTCATGCTGTTTATATAGTATAGTGGCTCATACTGTTTATATAGTATAGTGACTCATACCGTTTATAAAGTATAGTGGCTCATGCTGTTTATATAGTATAGTGACTCATACTGTTTATATAGTATAGTGACTCATACTGTTTATATAGTATAGTGGCTCATGCTGTTTATATAGTATAGTGACTCATACTGAGTGTATAGTGACTCATACTGTTTATATAGTATAGTGACTCATACTGAGTGTATAGTGGCTCATGCTGTTTATATAGTATAGTGACTCATACTGTTTATATAGTATAGTGGCTCATACTGTTTATATAGTATAGTGGGCCAGGGGATTAACAGTGTGAGTAGCCTCCTATGGGTCCTGGCAGGGGATAAACAGGGTGAGTAGCCTCCTATGGGTCCTGGCAGGGGATAAACAGGGTGAGTAGCCTGCTATGGGTCCTGGCAGGGGATTAACAGAGTGAGTAGACTACTGTGGGTCCTGGCAGGGGATAAACAGGGTGAGTAGCCTGCTATGGGTCCTGGCAGGGGATAAACAGGGTCAGTAGCCAGCTGTGGGTCCTAGCAGGGGATAAACAGGGTGAGTAGCCTGCTACGGGTCCTGGCAGGGGATTAACAGGGTGAGTAGCCTCCTATGGGTCCTGGCAGGGGATTAACAGGGTGAGTAGCCTGCTATGGGTCCTGGCAGGGGATAAACAGGGTGAGTAGCCTCCTATGGGTCCTGGCAGGGGATTAACAGGTTGAGTAGCCTCCTATGGGTCCTGGCAGGGGATAAACAGGGTGAGTAGCCTGCTATGGGTCCTGGCAGGGGATTAACAGTATGAGTAGCCTCCTATGGGTCCTGGCAGGGGATAAACAGGGTGAGTAGCCTGCTATGGGTCCTGGCAGGGGATAAACAGGGTGAGTAGCCTGCTATGGGTCCTGGCAGGGGATTAACAGTGTGAGTAGCCTCCTATGGGTCCTGGCAGGGGATAAACAGGGTGAGTAGCCTGCTATGGGTCCTGGCAGGGGATTAACATGGTGAGTAGCCTCCTATGGGTCCTGGCAGGGGATAAACAGGGTGAGTAGCCTGCTATGGGTCCTGGCAGGGGATTAACAGGGTGAGTAGCCTGCTATGGGTCCTGGCAGGGGATTAACAGGGTGAGTAGCCTGCTATGGGTCCTGGCAGGGGATAAACAGGGTGAGTAGCCTGCTATGGGTCCTGGCAGGGGATTAACAGGGTGAGTACCCTCCTATGGGTCCTGGCAGGGGATTAACAGGGTGAGTAGCCTGCTATGGGTCCTGGCAGGGGATTAACAGGGTGAGTAGACTATTGTGGGTCCTGGCAGGGGATAAACAGGGTCAGTAGCCAGCTGTGGGTCCTGGCAGGGGATAAACTCCAAGTACCATAGTTAATAATTCTCATCAAGAAGCTTGACTGAGTTATGGCACACACTGAAAATACCATCTCTGAACTGGTGATGACCTGTGCTTCCACCGGAAATAAATGATTAAATATATATAAAGGACAGCTTGTCTCTTGGGAAAGTCAAGCGTTGAGGGAGAGAAGTTGTGGATGTTTTAGTGGTCTGTTCTTTGCCTTGTTTGAGTGTCAAGAAGAGTAATGCTATGCATTTAGTCAGGAGTGTGTTATGTTCACTGTGTGTGTGTTTGAGAGAGAGAGGAGAGCGAGAAGGAGCAGGCTTGTGTTTCATTAGGTTTACTGTCCGTGTTCATGCTCATGTGTGTACTGCTGTGTGTGTGTACTGCTGTGTGTGCGTACTGCTGTGTGTGTGTGTGTGTGTGTGTGTGTGTGTGTGTGTGTGTGTGTGTGTGTGTGTGTGTGTGTGTGTGTGTGTGTGTGTGTGTGTGTGTGTGTGTGTGTGTGTGTGTGTGTGTGTGTGTATATGATTGTGTGTGTGTGTGTGTGTGTGTTTGTTTGCTTGCATGTGTGTGTGCAGTATGCTGCAGGGCTGAGAGCTTCATTATGGCAGCCATTGATGTTACTGTGACATGGGCAGCTGGTGCTGCTGTCCCGGAGCCCCCTGGGAACGAACTGGTGCTGCTGTCCTGGAGCCCCCTGGGAACGAACTGGTGCTGCTGTCCTGGAGCTCCCTGGGAACGAACTGGTGCTGCTGTCCCGGAGCCCCCTGGGAACGAACTGGTGCTGCTGTCCCGGAGCCCCCTGGGAACGAACTGGTGCTGCTGTCCTGGAGCCCCCTGGGAACGAACTGGTTCTGCTGTCCCGGAGCCCCCTGGGAACGAACTGGTGCTGCTGTCCTGGAGCCCCCTGGGAACGAACTGGTGCTGCTGTCCCGGAGCCCCCTGGGAACGAACTGGTGCTGCTGTCCAGGAGCCCCCTGGGAACGAACTGGTGCTGCTGTCCCGGAGCCCCCTGGGAACGAACTGGTGCTGCTGTCCCGGAGCCCCCTGGGAACGAACTGGTGCTGCTGTCCCGGAGCCCCCTGGGCACGAACTGGTGCTGCTGTCCCGGAGCCCCCTGGGAACGAACTGGTGCTGCTGTCCCGGAGCCCCCTGGGAACAAACTGGTGCTGCTGTCCTGGAGCCCCTGGGAACGAACTGGTGCTGCTGTCCTGGAGCCCCCTGGGAACGAACTGGTGCTGCTGTCCCGGAGCCCCCTGGGAACAAACTGGTGCTGCTGTCCTGGAGCCCCCTGGGAACGAACTGGTGCTGCTGTCCTGGAGCCCCTGGGAACGAACTGGTGCTGCTGTCCTGGAGCCCCTGGGGAACGAACTGGTGCTGCTGTCCTGGAGCCCCCTGGGAACAAACTGGTGCTGCTGTCCTGGAGCCCCCTGGGATCAAACTGGTGCTGCTGTCCAGGAGCCCCTGGGAACAAACTGGTGCTGCTGTCCAGGAGCCCCTGGGAATGAACTGGTGCTGCTGTCCTGGAGCCCCCTGGGAACGAACTGGTGCTGCTGTCCTGGAGCTCCCTGGGAACAAACTGGTGCTGCTGTCCAGGAGCCCCTGGGAACGAACTGGTGCTGCTGTCCCGGAGCCCCCTGGGAACGAACTGGTGCTGCTGTCCTGGAGCCCCTGGGGAATGAACTGGTGCTGCTGTCCTGGAGCCCCCTGGGAACAAACTGGTGCTGCTGTCCTGGAGCCCCTGGGATCAAACTGGTGCTGCTGTCCAGGAGCCCCTGGGAACAAACTGGTGCTGCTGTCCAGGAGCCCCTGGGAACGAACTGGTGCTGCTGTCCAGGAGCCCCTGGGAATGAACTGGTACTGCTGTCCTGGAGCCCCTGGGAACGAACTGGTGCTGCTGTCCTGGAGCCCCTGGGAACGAACTGGTGCTGCTGTCCTGGAGCTCCCTGGGAACAAACTGGTGCTGCTGTCCAGGAGCCCCTGGGAACGAACTGGTGCTGCTGTCCCGGAGCCCCTGGGAACGAACTGGTGCTGCTGTCCTGGAGCCCCTGGGGAACGAACTGGTGCTGCTGTCCTGGAGCCCCTGGGAACAAACTGGTGCTGCTGTCCTGGAGCCCCTGGGATCAAACTGGTGCTGCTGTCCAGGAGCCCCTGGGAACAAACTGGTGCTGCTGTCCAGGAGCCCCCTTGGGAACGAACTGGTGCTGCTGTCCTGGAGCCCCCTGGGAACAAACTGGTGCTGCTGTCCTGGAGCCCCCTGGGATCAAACTGGTGCTGCTGTCCAGGAGCCCCTGGGAACAAACTGGTGCTGCTGTCCAGGAGCCCCTGGGAATGAACTGGTGCTGCTGTCCAGGAGCCCCTGGGAATGAACTGGTGCTGCTGTCCAGGAGCCCCTGGGAACAAACTGGTGCTGCTGTCTCGGAGTCCCTGGGAATGAACTGGTGCTGCTGTCTCGGAGCCCCTGGGAACACTGTCAATGGAAATCACTGGTCTCTCCTCATCCCTCTTTTATTCATTCTACTCTCTGCACTTCTCCTCCCTCTTCATGTTTGTCTATCACTGCCTCTCACTGCAGGCCATATAGCCAACCCTCCACACGCTATCTAGATCAAATATGAATAGATTCTACTAGGCATGTCAGTTAAGACCATGACGGCCTACACGGGCCAAACCGGATGACGCTGGGCCAATTGTGCGCCGTCCTGTGGGACTCTCAATCACGGTCGGTTGTGATACAGCCTGGGTTCGAACCAGGGTGTCTGTAGTGACACCTCTAGCACTGAGATGCAGTGCCTTAGACCGTTGTGCCACTCGGGAGCCCAGGTATATTTCTATGTATTTCACACTCTCTTTATGGGACACTGGGAATCCCAGGGTTCTACACCTTTCATTACTGTGTGTTGAAACATAACTTCCATCCATAGACGCTAACTACGGAATGCCGAATGCCTTGGTAATGCCTTGGTAATGCCTTGGTAATGCCTTGGTAATGCCTGGTTAATGCCTTGGTAATGCCTGGTTAATGCCTGGTTAATGCCTGGTTAATGCATTGGTAATGCCTGGTTAATGCCTGGTTAATGCCTTGTTAATGCCTTGGTAATGCCTTGGTAATGCCTGGTTAATGCCTTGGTAATGCCTTGGTAATGCCTGGTTAATGCCTGGTTAATGCCTTGTTAATGCCTTGGTAATGCCTTGGTAATGCCTTGGTAATGCCTGGTTAATGCCTTGGTAATGCCTTGGTAATGCCTTGGTAATGCCTGGTTAATACCTTGATAATGCCTTGTAATGCATTGGAAATGCCTGGTTAATGCATTGGTAATGCCTGGTTAATGCCTTCGTAATGCCTTGGTAATGCCTGGTTAATGCCTGGTTAATGCCTGGTTAATGCCTTGTTAATGCCTTGGTAATGCCTTGGTAATGCCTGGTTAATGCCTTGGTAATGCCTTGGTAATGCCTTGGTAATGCCTGGTTAATACCTTGATAATGCCTTGTAATGCATTGGAAATGCCTGGTTAATGCATTGGTAATGCCTGGTTAATGCCTTGGTAATGCATTGGTAATGCCTGGTTAATGCCTTGGTAATGCCTTGGTAATGCCTGGTTAATGCCTTGGTAATGCTTTGGTAATGCATTGGCAATGCCTGGTTAATGCCTTGGTAATGCATTGGACATGCCTGGTTAATGCCTTGTTAATGTCTGGTTAATGCCTGGTTAATGCCTTGGGAATGCCTTGGTAATGCATTGGAAATGCCTGGTTAATGCCTGGTTACTGCCTTGGTAATGCATTGGTAATGCCTGGTTAATGCCTTGTTAACGCCTGGTTAATGCCTGGTTCATGCCTTGGTAATGCCTTGTTAATGCCTGGTTAATGCCTTGTTAATGTCTGGTTAATGCCTGGTTAATGCCTTGTTAATGCCTGGTTAATGCCTGGTTAATGCCTTGGTAATGCCTTGGTAATGCCTTGTTAATGCCTGGTTAATGCCTGGTTACTGCCTTGGTAATGCATTGGTAATGCCTGGTTAATGCCTGGTTAATGCCTGGTTAATGCCTTGGTAATGCCTTGGTAATGCCTTGGGAATGCCTTGGTAATGCATTGGAAATGCCTGGTTAATGCCTGGTTACTGCCTTGGTAATGCCTTGGTAATGCCTGGTTAATGCCTTGTTAATGCCTGGTTAATGCCTGGTTAATGCCTTGGTAATGCCTGGTTATTGCCTGGTTAATGCCTTGGTAATGCCTGGTTAATGCCTGGTTAATGCCTGGTTAATGCCTGGTTAATGCCTGGTTAATGCCTTGGTAATGCCTGGTTAATGCCTGGTTAATGCCTTGGTAATGCCTGGTTAATGCCTGGTTAATGCCTGGTTAATGCCTGGTTAATGCCTGGTTAATGCCTTGGTAATGCCTGGTTAATGCCTGGTTAATGCCTGGTTAATGCCTTGGTAATGCCTGGTTAATGCCTGGTTAATGCCTGGTTATTGCCTGGTTAATGCCTGGTTAATGCCTGGTTAATGCCTGGTTAATGCCTGGTTAATGCCTGGTTAATGCCTGGTTAATGCCTGGTTAATGCCTGGTTAATGCCTGGGTAATGCCTGGTTAATGCCTGGTTAATGCCTGGTTATTGCCTGGTTAATGCCTGGTTAATGCCTGGTTAATGCCTGGTTAATGCCTTGGTAATGCCTTGGTAATGCCTGGTTAATGCCTGGTTAATGCCTGGTTAATGCCTGGTTAATGCCTTGGTAATGCCTGGTTAATGCCTGGTTAATGCCTGGTTATTGCCTGGTTAATGCCTGGTTAATGCCTGGTTAATGCCTGGGTAATGCCTGGTTAATGCCTGGTTAATGCCTGGTTAATGCCTGGTTAATGCCTTGGTAATGCCTGGTTAATGCCTGGTTAATGCCTGGTTATTGCCTGGTTAATGCCTTGAGTTCTCGGGAGCAAGATGAAGCCATAAATGACCAAAGCCATACTGCCGTCTCCCGTCAGGCTGTCTATTATAAAATAAACGAGATGTCTCACTTCTACAAAATGTAATGTTAAATGAAAAAGTGTGTTTCTGTCTGTGGTGTCTTGCAATAATGTTGCTTTGTATTTCAAGGCCATTGCCTTAATTTGGCTCTGCAGGAATGTTTGCTGTAGGAGTGTTGTGTTGTTTGATGTGACAAGCTGACCTAATTACCCACTAACGAGTTACAACAAGGCACAGCTGAACACCATTAGCCCTATACCTTCTGAGTTCTGCCCTGCGATTGGCTGCTGCTATGAGACCAACAGCTTGCACAAAAAGGAAATGTACAGTGGAGTTGACTGACTAGCTGTGTTTGGTTGTTTGTCAATAAAAAGGATTGTTTTGGACTTGGAAAAGAGCTGTGGAGAGTTTTGTGAACTGTCCCACTGTCTTGACTTGTACTGACCAAGTGCTATCGTTTTTGGGGGGTTTTATGTTGTGGAGATTGAGGCTTCATATGTAGAGAGATGGATTATTTTTCCCCTGAAGCATGAACAACTTCCTAGACAAAGGATAAGCAATGCTAAATTGGATGTTTGAAGTTGCGAAGAACTATTCATGGACTCATTTCCTTTCTCCCTTCAAGGTTATGTTTCCTAGTAGTCTCTTTTTATCATGTTCTACAATAGTGGGTTTGGCCTCGTGTCAGACTGTGATGAAGGGTGAATCATCCCCCTTTCCCAGTTATGGCTCTCCTCCTTCATCTTCCTCTCTTATCATACATGTTCTTAGTTAAAGCAGTCGGTCGTAACCATGTTATAACCTGTCATAATGTGGTCATAACACTGTCACGTCACATGTATTTAGACCTGTAGTGACATATATTGCATTATATTTTTTTTATAGCTGGTTATGACACCTACATAGGAGTGTCAAAACCCCCAAACCTACCACTCAAGACAAACCATTACATTACACGGTAGCCTACTTGTCAACAGTATATTTACGTTATGTAACATTTTCTGGAATTGACCATGTACATATTTTCATTGAAATTGCACCCAAATTGATGTCAGACATGTACCTACTCCAATTGCTCTGTTTCTGATGACTGGGATGATTGCAGGAGCAGGACAAGACACCCTCTTAGTGACTGATGACAAACTAGAGAAATTAAAGGAAACATCTTGGCCGGGAAAAAACACATTTGATTAAATGTGGGTTTTGACACTTATGTAGGTGTCATAACCAGCCATAACATAACGCAACAGGTGTAAATATATGGGTCATGACACTGCGCCCGGGCCGCCACAGGAGTCGCTAGTGCGCAATGAGACAAGGAAATCCCTACCGGCCAAACCCTCCCTAACCCGGACGACGCTAGGCCAATTGTGCGTCGCCCCACGGACCTCCCGGTCGCGGCCGGTTACGACAGAGCCTGGGCGCTAACCCAGAGTCTCTGGTGGCACAGCTGGCACTGCAGTACAGCGCCCTTAACCACTGCGCCACCCGGGAGGCCCAACATTTGATCATTTTCCACGACTGTTGCATTGTGGGTAGAACACTGCATCAGTCAACTCAATCTAGCTAATCCAACCCAGCAACACTTTTCCCTACCAATATTTTATACATAACAGGCTAAATCTGTACTGTAATCCTAGGACAGTACTAACATATGTTTCAGGGTAGATTGACTTGACAATCTATGACATAAACAAGGTCTAGAGCGGGCCGTATCCGTATGTAGTCCATGTGCAAAGCTCTTGCCAAAAACGTGTCAAATAAGAATCAGTAACAGCAGGCTGAGGGTCTGGGGCTGTTTAAAGAGGATTTCCCATCATGCCTCTAAGTTATTGATGAAACCGGAGATGTGTCGTGTGAGTGTAACCTATTCAGATTGAGCTGCTCTCCCCTCCACCCAATTCAATTAAATTAAATTAAATTCAAATGGCTTTATTGGCATGGAAAATATCTCCCTCTCTCTCTCTCTCTCTCTCTCTCTCTCTCTCTCTCTCTCTCTCTCTCACTCTCCCTCTGTTCTCTTCTCGCTCTCCCTCTGTTCTCTTCTCCCTCTGTTCTCTTCTCACTCTCCCTCTGTTCTCTTCTCTCTCTGTTCTCTTCCCTCTCTCCCTCTGTTCTCTTCTCACTCTGTTCTCTTCTCTCTCTCCCTCTGTTCTCTTCTCTCTCTCCCTCTGTTCTCTTCTCTCTCTCCCTCTGTTCTCTTCTCACTCTGTTCTCTTCTCTCTCTCCCTCTGTTCTCTTCTCACTCTCTCCCTCTGTTCTCTTCTCTCTCTCCCTCTGTTCTCTTCTCACTCTGTTCTCTTCTCTCTCTCCCTCTGTTCTCTTCTCACTCTCCCTCTGTTCTCTTCTCCCTCTCCCTCTGTTCTCTTCTCTCTCTCCCTCTGTTCTCTTCTCACTCTGTTCTCTTCTCACTCTCTCTCTGTTCTCTTCTCTCTCTCCCTCTGTTCTCTTCTCACTCTGTTCTATTCTCACTCTCTCTCTGTTCTCTTCTCTCTCTCCCTCTGTTCTCTTCTCCCTCTCCCTCTGTTCTCTTCTCCCTCTGTTCTCTTCTCACTCTGTTCTCTTCTCACTCTCTCTGTTCTCTTCTCACTCTCCCTCTGTTCTCTTCTCCCTCTCCCTCTGTTCTCTTCTCCCTCTCCCTCTGTTCTCTTCTCCCTCTGTTCTCTTCTCACTCTCCCTCTGTTCTCTTCTCACTCTCTCCCTCTGTTCTCTACTCCCTCTCCCTCTGTTCTCTTCTCCCTCTCCCTCTGTTCTCTTCTTCCTCTGTTCTCTTCTCACTCTCTCCCTCTGTTCTCTTCTCTCTCTCCCTCTGTTCTCTTCTCACTCTGTTCTCTTCTCTCTCTCCCTCTGTTCTCTTCTCACTCTCTCCCTCTGTTCTCTTCTCTCTCTCCCTCTGTTCTCTTCTCCCTCTCCCTCTGTTCTCTTCTCTCTCTCCCTCTGTTCTCTTCTCACTCTCCCTCTGTTCTCTTCTCCCTCTGTTCTCTTCTCTCTCTCCCTCTGTTCTCTTCTCACTCTCTCCCTCTGTTCTCTTCTCCCTCTCCCTCTGTTCTCTTCTCCCTCTCCCTCTGTTCCTCCCTCTGTTCTCTTCTCCTCTCCCTCTGTTCTCTTCTCTCTCCCTCTGTTCTCTTCTCTCTGTTCTCTTCTCTCTCTCCCTCTGTTCTCTTCCTCTCTCCCTCTGTTCTCTTCTCTCTCTCCTCTGTTCTCTTCTTCTCTCCCTCTGTTCTCTTCTCCTCTCCCTCTGTTCTCTTCTCCTCTGTTCTCTTCTCTCTCTCCCTCTGTTCTCTTCTCTCTCCCTCTGTTCTCTTCTCCCTCTCCCTCTGTTCTCTTCTCTCTCTCCCTCTGTTCTCTTCTCTCTGTTCTCTTCTCACTCTCTCTCTGTTCTCTTCTCTCTCTCCCTCTGTTCTCTTCTCTTGTTCTATTCTCACTCCCTCTGTTCTCTTCTCTCTCTCCCTCTGTTCTCCCTCTCCCTCTGTTCTCTTCTCCCTCTGTTCTCTTCTCACTCTGTTCTCTTCTCACTCTCTCTGTTCTCTTCTCACTCTCCCTCTGTTCTCTTCTCCCTCCCTCTGTTCTCTTCTCCCTCTCCCTCTCTCTCTTCTCTGTTCTCTTCTCTCTCCCTCTGTTCTCTTCTCTCTCTCCCTCTGTTCTCTTCTCCCTCTCCCTCTGTTCTCTTCTCCCTCTCCCTCTGTTCTCTTCTCCCTCTGTTCTCTTCTCACTCTCTCCCTCTGTTCTCTTCTCCCTCTCCCTCTGTTCTCTTCTCCCTCTGTTCTCTTCTCACTCTCTCCCTCTGTTCTCTTCTCCCTCTCCCTCTGTTCTCTTCTCTCTCTCCCTCTGTTCTCTTCTCCCTCTCCCTCTGTTCTCTTCTCTCTCTCCCTCTGTTCTCTTCTCACTCTCCCTCTGTTCTCTTCTCCCTCTGTTCTCTTCTCTCTCTCCCTCTGTTCTCTTCTCACTCTCTCCCTCTGTTCTCTTCTCCCTCTCCCTCTGTTCTCTTCTCCCTCTCCCTCTGTTCTCTTCTCCCTCTGTTCTCTTCTCACTCTCCCTCTGTTCTCTTCTCTCTCTCCCTCTGTTCTCTTCTCACTCTGTTCTCTTCTCTCTCTCCCTCTGTTCTCTTCTCACTCTCTCCCTCTGTTCTCTTCTCTCTCTCCCTCTGTTCTCTTCTCACTCTCCCTCTGTTCTCTTCTCACTCTCCCTCTGTTCTCTTCTCACTCTCTCCCTCTGTTCTCTTCTCCCTCTCCCTCTGTTCTCTTCTCACTCTCCCTCTGTTCTCTTCTCCCTCTGTTCTCTTCTCACTCTCTCCCTCTGTTCTCTTCTCCCTCTCCCTCTGTTCTCTTCTCCCTCTCCCTCTGTTCTCTTCTCCCTCTCCTCTGTTCTCTTCTCACTCTCTCCCTCTGTTCTCTTCTCACTCTCCCTCTGTTCTCTTCTCCTCTCCCTGTTCTCTTCTCCCTCTCCCTCTGTTCTCTTCTCCCTCTCCCTCTGTTCTCTTCTCACTCTCTCCCTCTGTTCTCTTCTCACTCTCCCTCTGTTCTCTTCTCACTCTCTCCCTCTGTTCTCTTCTCCCTCTCCCTCTGTTCTCTTCTCACTCTCCCTCTGTTCTCTTCTCACTCTCCCTCTGTTCTCTTCTCCTCTGTTCTCTTCTCTCTCTCCCTCTGTTCTCTTCTCCCTCTCCCTCTGTTCTCTTCTCACTCTCCCTCTGTTCTCTTCTCACTCTCTCCCTCTGTTCTCTTCTCACACTCCCTCTGTTCTCTTCTCACTCTCCCTCTGTTCTCCCTCTCCCTCTGTTCTCTTCTCACTCTCACTCTGTTCTCCCTCTCCCTCTGTTCTCTTCTCACTCTCCCTCTGTTCTCCCTCTCCCTCTGTTCTCTTCTCACTCTCCCTCTGTTCTCCCTCTCCCTCTGTTCTCTTTTCACTCTCCCTCTGTTCTCTTCTCACTCTCCCTCTGTTCTCCCTCTCCCTCTGTTCTCTTCTCACTCTCCCTCTGTTCTCTTCTCACTCTCCCTCTGTTCTCCCTCTCCCTCTGTTCTCTTCTCACTCTCCCTCTGTTCTCCCTCTCCCTCTGTTCTCTTCTCACTCTCCCTCTGTTCTCTTCTCCCTCTCCCTCTGTTCTCCCTCTCCCTCTCCCTCTGTTCTCCCTCTCCCTCTGTTCTCTTCTCACTCTCTCTCTGTTCTCCCTCTCCCTCTGTTCTCTTCTCACTCTCCCTCTGTTCTCTTCTCACTCTCTCCCTCTGTTCTCTTCTCACACTCCCTCTGTTCTCTTCTCACTCTCTCCCTCTGTTCTCTTCTCCCTCTCCCTCTGTTCTCTTCTCCCTCTCCCTCTGTTCTCTTCTCACTCTCCCTCTGTTCTCCCTCTCCCTCTGTTCTCTTCTCACTCTCTCCCTCTGTTCTCTTCTCACTCTCCCTCTGTTCTCTTCTCACACTCCCTCTGTTCTCTTCTCACTCTCCCTCCCTCTCCCTCCCTTCTTTCTCCATTTCCATGTCATTTTCCACTGCCAGTTTCATCCTGATTTGATCTGGCAGGGTGGACTCACACAGACCTGCAGCCACTACAGAATGCACTTCCTGTAATTCCAGTAAGAAGGAAGATATTCGTGTGCTCTAAAATGACATCCGGTAAAAGTAGACCTGCCACAGGACAGGTACAGTGTAAATGTATGTTATGTCAAAGATGTATTTGATCATATTGTAGGTTTATATGTGTTGTACATGTCTTTATCTAATGACCTTCCTGGCATTAGGTTAAACAAAATAAATGCACTTCACTAACCAACACATGCATACAATAACACATAGACATACTGTATACACACACACACACACACACACACACACACACACACACACACACACACACACACACACACACACACACACACACACACACACACACACACACACACACACACACACACACACACACCCACCCCTGTAGGCTACTTTACTTGACAAACTGTCACATGACGAGGACGCCGCTCGAACCCTAAGCCTCCTCTTCTCTTGTCCCTCGCCACACTGGAGGATGAAGAACTGGAATACAGCGCTATAAGGGGTGGATGGAAGGAGTTAGGGGGAGAAAAGAGATCACATCTTCCCCCCTGACATTCATCTTATAACTGCAGGGCCCCTTTTCAAAGCAATCTAAATGATGGAGCAGCTAAAAGCCCAGTGAGGCTCTTTCAGCTCCACCCAGCCAGTCGATATCATACCGGCTGTTGGATGTTGCCACAGGGTCTGAAACCTACAAGCAACGTTAGGGTGGGCGTGTTTTCTTTATGCTGCTGTACTCTCCTGTCATACACAACTGGGACATCTTTCCCCAGAGATAACACATAGATGGGGAGGGAGAAGGAGGGAGGATGGAGGGGAGAGGGGTGGAGGGGAGAGGGTGGAGGGGAGAGGGAGGGAGGGGAGAGGGGTGGAGGGGAGAGGGGTGGAGGGGAGAGGGAGGAGGGGAGGGGAGAGAGGGTGGAGGGGAGAGGGGAGGAGAGAGAGAGGGTGGAGGGGAGAGGGGGTGGAGGGGGGGAGGGAGGGTGGAGGGGAGAGGGGAGGGGAGAGAGGGTGGAGGGGAGAGAGGGTGGAGGGGAGAGGGGGGGGGGAGGGGGTGGGGGAGAGGGGTGGAGGGGAGAGGGGAGGGGGGGAGGGGAGAGGGGGTGGAGGGGAGAGGGGGTGGAGGGGAGAGGGGGGGAGGGGAGGGGGGGGAGAGAGGGAGAGGGGTGGAGGGGAGGGGAGGGGAGAGAGGGTGGAGGGAGAGGGGGTGGAGGGGAGAGGGGTGGAGGGGAGAGGGAGGGAGAGAGAGGGTGGAGAGGGAGAGGGGAGGGGGAGGGGAGGGAGAGGAGGGTGGAGGGGAGAGGGGTGGAGGGGAGGGAGGGGAGAGGGGTGGAGGGGGTGGAGGGGAGGGGGGTGGAGGGGAGAGAGGGGGAGGAGGGGGGGGGAGGGAGGGAGAGAGAGGGTGGAGGGGAGAGGGGTGGAGGGGAGAGGGGAGGGAGAGGGTGGAGGGGAGAGGGGTGGAGGGGAGAGGGGAGGGAGAGAGAGGGTGGAGGGGAGGGGGTGGAGGGGAGAGGGTGGAGGGGGGGTGGAGGGGAGAGGGGTGGAGGGAGAGGGGAGGGGAGGGAGAGAGAGGGTGGGGGGAGAGGGGGTGGAGGGGAGAGGGGAGGGAGGAGAGAGGGGTGGAGGGGAGAGGGTGGGGTGAGGGGGTGGAGGGGAGGGGGGGAGGGGGAGGGGTTGAGAGGGTGGAGAGAGAGGGTGGAGGGGGAGGGGTGGAGGGGAGAGGGGAGGGGGAGAGAGGGTGGAGGGGAGAGGGGGTGGAGGGAGAGGGGAGGGAGAGGAGAGGGTGGAGGGGGAGAGGGGGTGGAGGGGAGAGGGGTGGAGGGGAGAGGGAGGGGGTGGAGGAGAGGGGGTGGAGGGAGGGTGGAGGGGGAGGGAGGGAGAGAGAGGGTGGAGAGAGGGGAGAGAGGGGGGGAGGGGGGGAGAGGGGGAGGGAGAGAGAGGGTGGAGGGGAGGGGGTGGAGGGTGGAGGGGAGAGGGGGTGGAGGGGAGAGAGGGTGGAGGGGAGGGGGGGTGGAGGGAGGGAGGGGGGAGGGGGGAGAGAGGGTGGGGGAGGGGTGGAGGGGAGAGAGGGAGGGAGAGGGGGTGGAGGGGGGGGGTGGAGGGGAGAGAGAGGGTGGAGGGGAGGGGAGGGGGAGGGGAGGGAGAGAGAGGGTGGAGGGAGAGGGGGTGGAGGGGAGAGGGGAGGGAGAGAGAGGGTGGAGGGGAGAGGGGTGGAGGGAGAGGGGGGGGGAGAGGGTGGAGGGGAGAGAGGGGAGAGGGGGAGGGGAGGGGAGAAGGGGAGGGGAGAGGGGTGGGGGAGAGAGGGTGGAGGGAGAGGGGGGGGAGGGAGAGAGGGTGGAGGGGAGAGGGGTGGAGGGGAGAGGGTGGAGGGAGAGAGGGTGGAGGGGAGAGGGGGTGGAGGGGAGGGGGGGGTGGAGGGGAGAGGGGAGAGGGGAGGGGAGGGGGAGAGGGGTGGAGGGAGAGGGGGTGGAGAGGGAGAGGGGAGGGAGAGAGAGGGTGGGGGGAGAGGGGGGGGGGAGAGAGGGTGGGAGGGGAGGGGAGGGGGTGGAGGGGAGAGGGGGGGAGGGAGAGAGGGTGGAGGGAGAGGGGGGGAGGAGGGGGAGAGAGAGGTGGAGGGGAGGGGAGGGAGAGGAGGGTGGAGGGGAGAGGGGGAGAGGGGAGGGGGAGAGGGGGTGGAGGGAGAGAGAGGGTGGAGGGGAGAGGGGGTGGAGGGGAGGGGTGGAGAGGAGGGTGGAGGGAGAGGGGGTGGAGGGAGAGGGGGAGGGAGAGGTGGGTGGAGGGGAGGAGGGGAGAGGGAGGTGGAGGGGGAGGGGAGGGGAGAGAGGGGGTGGAGGGGAGAGGAGGAGGAGGGAGGTGGGAGAGAGGGTGGAGGAGAGGGGGTGGGAGAGGGTGGAGGGGAGAGGGGTGGAGGGGAGAGGGGGGGTGGAGGGGAGAGAGGGTGGAGGGAGAGGGGGGGGGGAGGGGTGGAGAGGGGTGGAGGGGAGAGGGGGAGGAGGGGAGAGGGGTGGAGAGGGTGGAGGGGAGAGGGGTGGAGGGGAGAGGGGAGGGAGAGGGAGGGTGGAGGGAGAGGGGGAGGAGAGGGGAGTGGAGGGAGAGGGGAGGGGAGAGAGGGTGGAGGGGAGAGGGGGTGGAGGGGAGAGGGGTGGAGGGGAGGGGGAGAGGGGGTGGAGGGAGAGGGGGGGAGGGGGTGGAGGGGAGAGGGGTGGAGGGGAGGGGAGAGAGAGGGTGGAGGGTGGAGAGGGAGGGGGAGGGGGTGGAGGGGAGAGGGAGGTGAGAGGGGTGGAGGGAGGAGGGGGGAGGGTGGAGGGGAGAGGGGGTGGAGGGGAGAGGGGAGAGGAGAGGGGAGAGGGTGGAGGGGAGGGGGTGGAGGGGAGAGGGGGGTGGAGGGGAGAGGGTGGAGGGAGAGGGGAGGGGAGAGGGGTGGAGGGGAGAGGGGGTGGAGGGGAGGAGGGGGTGGAGGGGGAGAGAGGGGTGGAGGGGAGGGGGTGGAGGGGAGGGGAGGGGAGAGAGGGTGGAGGGAGAGGGGTGGGGGAGAGGGGTGGAGGGGAGTGGAGGGGAGGGGGTGGAGGGGAGAGGGGAGGGAGAGAGAGGGTGGAGGGGGTGGAGGGGAGAGGGGAGGGGAGAGGGGGTGGAGGGGAGAGGGGAGGGAGAGAGAGGGTGGAGGGGAGAGGGGGTGGAGGGGAGAGGGGAGGGAGGAGAGGGTGGAGGGGAGAGAGGGTGGAGGGAGAGGGGAGGGAGAGAGAGGGTGGAGGGGAGAGGGGTGGAGGGGAGAGGGGAGGGAGAGAGAGGGTGGAGGGGAGAGGGGGTGGAGGAGAGAGGGGAGGGGAGAGAGGGTGGAGGGGAGAGGGGGTGGAGGGGAGGGGAGGGGGAGAGGGGAGGGGGAGAGGGGAGGGGAGAGAGGGTGGAGGGGAGAGGGGGTGGAGGGGAGAGGGGAGGGAGAGAGAGGGTGGAGGGGAGAGGGGGTGGAGGGGAGAGGGGAGGGGGAGAGAGTGTGGAGGGGAGAGGGGTGGAGGGGAGGAGGGGGTGGAGGGGAGAGGGACGGAGAGAGAGGGTGGAGGGGAGAGGGGTGGAGGGGAGAGGGGGTGGAGGGAGAGGGGAGGGAGGGAGAGGGTGGAGGGGAGGGGGGGCGGGAGAGAGAGGGTGGAGGGGAGGGGAGGGAGAGAGGGGGTGGAGGGGAGAGGGGAGAGGAGAGAGGGGTGGGAGAGAGAGGGTGGAGGGGAGAGGGGGTGGGAGAGAGAGGGTGGAGGAGCGAGGGGGTGGAGGGGAGAGGGGTGGAGGGGAGGGGAGGGGGAGGGAGAGAGGGGGTGGGAGAGAGAGGGTGGAGGGGAGAGGGGCGTGAGAGAGAGGGTGGAGGAGAGAGGGGGTGGAGGGGAGAGGGGAGAGAAGAGAGGGGGTGGGAGAGAGGGGGTGGAGGGGAGAGGGGTGGAGGGGAGAGGGGAGGGAGAGAGAGGGTGGAGGGGAGAGGGGGTGGAGAGAGAGGGTGGAGGAGACTGGGGGTGGAGGGGAGAGGGGAGAGGAGAGAGGGGTGGGAGAGAGAGGGTGGAGGGAGAGGGGGCGGTAGAGAGAGGGTGGAGGGGAGAGGGGGTGGAGGGGAGAGGGAGGGAGAGAGAGGGTGGAGGGGAGAGGGGGCGGGAGAGAGAGGGTGGAGGAGATAGGGGGTGGAGGGAGAGGGAGAGGAGAGAGGGGTGGGAGAGAGAGGGTGGAGGGGAGAGGGGAGGGAGAGAAAGGGTGGAGGAGAGAGGGGGTGGAGGAGAGAGGGAGAGGGGAGAGGAGAGAGGGGTGGGAGAGAGAGGGTGGAGGAGAGGGGAGGGGTGAGACAGAGGGTAGAGGGGAGAGGGGGGGGGAGAAGAGGGTGGGGAGAGGGGGGAGGGAGACAGAGGGTGGAGGGGAGAGGGGTGGGAGAGAGCGGGTGGGGGAGAGGGGGCGGAGACAGAGGGTGGAGGAGAGGGGAAGGGAGAGTGAGGGTGGAGGAGAGGGGGCGGGAGAGTGAGGGTGGAGGAGAAGGGAAGGGAGAGAGCGGTGGAGGGGAGGGGTGGAGGAGAGGGGGAGGGAGAGAAAGGGGAGAGGGGGAAGGAGAGAGTGTGTCATGGCTGCTGTCACATTGTGTTCTCCATACAGAGGGACTCAACCATACTGTAGAATACAGAGACTCTGACTCCACCACCAGGGGCCTATGACACATACTGGCTCTCATGATGCAGAGATGAATATATCTTTCCCTGTGCAATAGCACTGCAGCAGTTTCTCCCAGGAGCAAAGGTAGCAGTTAGCTGCAGTTGTACCGTTTTTCAAATGTGTAGAATAAACATATTCAAACAATATTGTGAATGACCACACATGGATGTAATTAACAAACACAACCTCTTCCGACAAAGTCAACTAATTGTACAGTCAATGAACGGCATCTCCAGGTCAATAATAATATGACACATGATATATTCACGTATAAATAATATTGAATTATACAATATAATATAATAATCCCTCATTACTCATTGTTCAACTCCACTGTTGAAACAACAGAGAAACAGTATTGGGGCGGGTTACGGTCTCTGGTTCTGGCTTGATGCAGATGGCCTCAATGCAGAGCTGGAAATCCCCTGGCAATCCTACAAAAACAACACTCGACTTCCCTCCAATTCACAGTCAGGGAATAGTAGTGTTTATTTTAATATATCAAAATAAATGTCCATCACTGCTGTCCCCTTGGTAATCTAACGACTGGACCTAGTCAGTCACTGCTGTCCCCTTGGTGATCTAACGACTGGACCCAGTCAGTCACTGCTGTCCCCTTGGTGATCTCACGACTGGACCCAGTCAGTTACTGCTGTCCCCTTGGTGATCTCACGACTGGACTGAGTCAGTCACTGCTGTCCCCTTGGTGATCTAACGACTGGACCCAGTCAGTCACTGCTGTCCCCTTGGTGATCTCACGACTGGACTGAGTCAATCACTGCTGTCCCCTTGGTGATCTAACGACTGGACTGAGTCAGTCATTGCTGTCCCCTCGGTGATCTAACGACTGGACTGAGTCAGTCACTGCTGTCCCCTTGGTGATCTCACGACTGGACTGAGTCAGTCACTGCTGTCCCCTTGGTGATCTAACGACTGGACTGAGTCAGTCACTGCTGTCCCCTTGGTGATCGAACGACCGGACTGAGTCAGTCACTGCTGTCCCCTTGGTGATCAAACGACTGGACTGAGTCAGTCACTGCTGTCCCCTTGGTGATCTAACGACGACTGAGTCAGTCACTGCTGTCCCCTTGGTGATCTAACGACTGGACTGAGTCAGTCACTGCTGTCCCCTTGGTGATCTAACGACTGGACTGAGTCAGTCACTGCTGTCCCCTTGGTGATCTAACGACTGGACTGAGTCAGTCACTGCTGTCCCCTTGGTGATCTAACGACTGGACTGAGTCAGTCACTGCTGTCCCCTTGGTGATCTATCGACTGGACTGAGTCAGTCACTGCTGTCCCCTTGGTGATCTAACGACTGGACTGAGTCAGTCACTGCTGTCCCCTTGGTGATCTAACGACTGGACTGAGTCAGTCACTGCTGTCCCCTTGGTGATCTCACGACTGGACTGAGTCAGTCACTGCTGTCCCCTTGGTGATCTAACGACTGGACTGAGTCAGTCACTGCTGTCCCCTTGGTGATCGAACGACCGGACTGAGTCAGTCACTGCTGTCCCCTTGGTGATCAAACGACTGGACTGAGTCAGTCACTGCTGTCCCCTTGGTGATCTAACGACGACTGAGTCAGTCACTGCTGTCCCCTTGGTGATCTAACGACTGGACTGAGTCAGTCACTGCTGTCACCTTGGTGATCTAACGACTGGACTGAGTCAGTCACTGCTGTCCCCTTGGTGATCTAACGACTGGACTGAGTCAGTCACTGCTGTCCCCTTGGTGATCTAACGACTGGACTGAGTCAGTCACTGCTGTCCCCTTGGTGATCTAACGACTGGACTGAGTCAGTTACTGCTGTCCCCTTGGTGATCTATCGACTGGACTGAGTCAGTCACTGCTGTCCCCTTGGTGATCTAACGACTTGACTGAGTCAGTCACTGCTGTCCCCTTGGTGATCTAACGACTGGACTGAGTCTGTCACTGCTGTCCCCTTGGTGATCTCACGACTGGACTGAGTCAGTCACTGCTGTCCCCTTGGTGATCTATCGACTGGACTGAGTCAGTCACTGCTGTCCCCTTGGTGATCTAACGACCGGACTGAGTCAGTCACTGCTGTCCCCTTGGTGATCTATCGACTGGACTGAGTCAGTCACTGCTGTCCCCTTGGTGATCTAACGACTTGACTGAGTCAGTCACTGCTGTCCCCTTGGTGATCTAACGACTGGACTGAGTCTGTCACTGCTGTCCCCTTGGTGATCAAACGACTGGACTGAGTCAGTCACTGCTGTCCCCTTGGTGATCTAACGACCGGACTGAGTCAGTCACTGCTGTCCCCTTGGTGATCTAACGACCGGACTGAGTCAGTCACTGCTGTCCCCTTGGTGATCAAACAACTGGACTGAGTCAGTCACTGCTGTCCCCTTGGTGATCTCACGACTGGACTGAGTCAGTCACTGCTGTCCCCTTGGTGATCAAACAACTGGACTGAGTCAGTCACTGCTGTCCCCTTGGTGATCTATCGACTGGACTGAGTCAGTCACTGCTGTGCCCTTGGTGATCTAACGACTGGACTGAGTCAGTCACTGCTGTCCCCTTGGTGATCAAACAACCGGACTGAGTCAGTCAATGCTGTCCCCTTGGTGATCTAACGACCGGACTGAGTCAGTCACTGCTGTCCCCTTGGTGATTGAACGACCGGACTGAGTCAGTCACTGCTGTCCCCTTGGTGATCAAACGACTGGACTGAGTCAGTCACTGCTGTCCCCTTGGTGATCTCACGACTGGACTGAGTCAGTCACTGCTGTCCCCTTGGTGATCTAACGACTGGACTGAGTCAGTCACTGCTGTCCCCTTGGTGATCTATCGACTGGACTGAGTCAGTCACTGCTGTCCCCTTGGTGATCTAACGACTGGACTGAGTCAGTCACTGCTGTCCCCTTGGTGATCTAACGACTGGACTGAGTCAGTTACTGCTGTCCCCTTGGTGATCTATCGACTGGACTGAGTCAGTCACTGCTGTCCCCTTGGTGATCTAACGACTTGACTGAGTCAGTCACTGCTGTCCCCTTGGTGATCTAACGACTGGACTGAGTCTGTCACTGCTGTCCCCTTGGTGATCTCACGACTGGACTGAGTCAGTCACTGCTGTCCCCTTGGTGATCTATCGACTGGACTGAGTCAGTCACTGCTGTCCCCTTGGTGATCTAACGACTTGACTGAGTCAGTCACTGCTGTCCCCTTGGTGATCTAACTACTGGACTGAGTCTGTCACTGCTGTCCCCTTGGTGATCAAACGACTGGACTGAGTCAGTCACTGCTGTCCCCTTGGTGATCTAACGACCGGACTGAGTCAGTCACTGCTGTCCCCTTGGTGATCTAACGACCGGACTGAGTCAGTCACTGCTGTCCCCTTGGTGATCAAACAACTGGACTGAGTCAGTCACTGCTGTCCCCTTGGTGATCTAACGACTGGACTGAGTCAGTCACTGCTGTCCCCTTGGTGATCTAACGACCGGACTGAGTCAGTCACTGCTGTCCCCTTGGTGATCAAACAACTGGACTGAGTCAGTCACTGCTGTCCCCTTGGTGATCTATCGACTGGACTGAGTCAGTCACTGCTGTGCCCTTGGTGATCTAACGACTGGACTGAGTCAGTCACTGCTGTCCCCTTGGTGATCTAACGACCGGACTGAGTCAGTCACTGCTGTCCCCTTGGTGATCTAACGACCGGACTGAGTCAGTCACTGCTGTCCCCTTGGTGATCAAACAACTGGACTGAGTCAGTCACTGCTGTCCCCTTGGTGATCTATCGACTGGACTGAGTCAGTCACTGCTGTGCCCTTGGTGATCTAACGACTGGACTGAGTCAGTCACTGCTGTCCCCTTGGTGATCAAACGACCGGACTGAGTCAGTCACTGCTGTCCCCTTGGTGATCTAACGACCGGACTGAGTCAGTCACTGCTGTCCCCTTGGTGATCAAACGACTGGACTGAGTCAGTCACTGCTGACCCTTGGTGATCTCACGACTGGACTGAGTCAGTCACTGCTGTCCCCTTGGTGATCTAACGACTGGACTGAGTCAGTCACTGCTGTCCCCTTGGTGATCAAATGACTGGATTGAGTCAGTCACTGCTGTTCCCTTGGTGATCTAACGACCGGACTGAGTCAGTCACTGCTGTCCCCTTTGTGATCAAACGACTGGACTGAGTCAGTCACTGCTGTCCCCTTGGTGATCTCACGACTGGACTGAGTCAGTCACTGCTGTCCCCTTGGTGATCTAACGACTGGACTGAATCAGTCACTGCTGTCCCCTTGGTGATCTAACGACTGGACTGAGTCAGTCACTGCTGTTCCCTTGGTGTTCGAGCGAAAACAGTTTTGGCAGGGAGGAACAGGCCAGATTCGGATTGAAATGCCAAATGAAATGGAAATAGCTTTGAACCACTGCAATACTTTTCATATGAAACCTAATAAAAAGGAGTGAAAGCCTATAATAATATAACACAGTACAAATGGAACACAAACAAACACAGGGAAGCTGAGATGACCCCTGATATGTAGGCTACTGTACAATACCATAACAGCACAAATGCTCTCCCTTTGAATTTTTCCTCCATAGAGTTGATCTCACCACAGGCCTCAGAGGACTCACAGGTCCATCTACCTGAGCCACAGATGTCTCAGGCTCTCTGTCACCGTAGCAACACCGGTTCTGATGTACACTTAGGGTCACAGAGGGTATCAGGGTCACTGCGGGTCACCCCAGGGTGGAGGTCAACGAAGCATACGCTGGTTGGAGGACATGGCCCCTGTCATGAAGTTGGCCTGTGGGTAAGGTTTATGACCCCCCCATAAATACCTTTCTCCCTTCCTTCTCTGACTCTACTCAAGGACTCTTGAATAGCCTTTGTTAAACATAGAGAGTCTGGGAACATCAAACAAGTGGAGGGAAAGGAAGCATGTTTAGGTAATAGAACCAGTTGAAAATATGTGTTGGTACTTAATGAATATTATGTCAGTTCGGTTGTCATCTGAGACATTATGACTGATGGCAGGATGACCAAAACTGTATCTGGGAAAGTCTACACATTCTAGTTATCAGATTCACATGGAATTGTTGTGCAATTTAAATGTTTAAATATGACACTATTTGTGAAAAGATTAAATGTAATTTTATCTTCCAAATGAGAGATTAGGTTTTCATAAGGTTAGGGCTCTGCTCAATCAGTGGCCCGCCCCTGTGAATAGACATGAGTTATAAACTGAAAACAGTCCTTCTCTCCTCCACTATATAAGCCCTTGACTGAAAATGTAACCTCCTGTTCTGAGGTCGATAGGAAGACGGTCCATACGTTGAAAAGGACTAACATGTCAACTACAGAACTAAGCCAACCTCAGCGTGAGCTTTTGTTGTGAATGGTATAAACTTTGAACTCTTATTCACTAAAGAAGTGAGACATCCTAGCCGTTGAGTCAGTCACTGCAGCTGTAAACTTGGGCTCGGAATGAACAGACAGAGTATCCCATCTATCACACAATGACTGAGTCACTACAACGTATCCCGTTCACCATCAGAGACACTCTTCAAAGGACAAAGGACTCTGTTGGGCAACACGGCTTTCCATATACCACCAACCTATTGAAGTGCAGCTCATAGTAAATATTTATTGCATTTCCCTTTTCAAATGTTCCATCCACATAATTTGTAATCAATGTATGATTCATTCTGTGTAGATGCAATTCTGTGTGATTAGTTAGGTATTTAGTAAATAAATAATGTAAACCCAATTTTGTATTGCTGATTCAACTTGTTAGCCAGGGTTTGTGAAGTTAACCAAGAATTTACAACTTTCAGATGAGACTGAAATAATGTGACAATTAATATTGTCCCTATTGATCTAAAATATTACTAGATCTTTCACTGAGTTTATTGGAAGATAACAACTCTATAAACACTACTGGTGTCCCGACTTTCTAGTTAATTACATTTACATGATTAGCTCAATCAGGTAATATGGTGATTACAGAGAAGGGATTTTAGTAGTCACTGCATGTAATGGTGATCTTCACCGGCATGAGTCAAAGTCACTGCTGTCCCCTTAAACTCCATAAACAACTTTCTCAAGCACAAATAGAGGCACACATCTGGTGCCAACAGAATGGCCTTCTCAGGAACCATAAAAGTAGTTGTGATCTTAAGTAGAATAATGAGTCCAGTGGGACTGCTGATTTCCATTTTTGTGAGACTACACAGCCTCAGAAACTGTAATAATTATCTTTCATGTGCTTGTCCCTTGTATCGCAGTCAGTGAGTGTCCACTGGGCCCTTGGTGCTCAAACATGGCTGAAAAAAACACCACCTGTCATACAGGTGATCAAAGCATTGGGAACAGTTGCTGGGACAGGTGAGTCGGATAAAGTGCAGTCACTGAACTGGTTGGGACAAGTAGTCAGACAGGACAGGAGAACAGTTGGGGACAGGTGGGTGGTGATAGAGGGCAGGGAATGGTTGGGGACAGGTGGGTCGGATGATCAAGCAGGGAATGGTTGGGGACAGGTGGTTCCCTTGGATAGAGAGCGAAAACAGTTGGGGACGGTGGGTTGGACAGAGAGCAGGAACGGTTAAGCCAACCGGGGGTCGGAGAGAGAGCAGGGAACGGTTAAGGACAGGTGGTTTGGACAGAGAGGAAGGAATGGTTGGGGACAGGTGGGTCAGACAAAGAGAAAGGGAACGGTTAAGGACAGGTGGTTTGGACAGAGAGGAAGGAACGGTTGGGGACAGGTGGGTTGGATAGAGAGCAGGGAATGGTTGGGGACAGGTGGGTTGGACAGAGAGGAGGGAACGGTTAAGGACAGGTGGTTTGGACAGAGAGGAAGGAACGGTTGGGGACAGGTGGGTTGGACAGAGAGCAGGGAATGGTTGGGGACAGGTGGTTGGACAGAGAGCAGGGAATGGTTGGGGACAGGTGGGTCGGACAGAGAGCAGGGAACGGTTGGGGACCGGTGGGTTGGACAGAGAGCAGGGAACGGTTCAGGACAGGTGGTTGGACAGAGAGGGAGGAACGGTTGGGGACAGGTGGGTCGGATAGAGAGCAGGGAACGGTTGGGACAGGTGGGTCGGACAGAGAGCAGGGAACGGTTAAGGACAGGTGGTTCGGACAGAGAGGAAGGAACGGTTAGGGACAGGTATGTCGGATAGAGAGCAGGGAATTTGGGGACCGGGGGGTTGGACAGAGAGGAGGGACACGCTTTTCAAGGTCCGGGGGGTTGGACAGAAAGGAACAGAACAAGTGATTTGGGGGTTTTCAGAGTGGAGGGAAGATTAAGGACCGGGGGAAAACAAGAAGGATTCATCACTGACCAAACATGTTTTCTGGACATGGCTGAACCCCCAAATACTAGGCGGGGTTCACCGCCCCATGAGAGGAGGGACACTTGGCTCAATCAATGAGAATGTCATCAGAGACAAACCTATATTTTCCTCCTTTCTTACAGATACAGTATATGGGCAATCCTAAGGAAAATCCTGGAAAACAAGGAATCCGACTAAGGACCAATCCTCCTGGACAATCCTGAACCTCCAATCCTCCTCCGGGGTTGGACAGAGGAGGGAACGGTTAATCCGGGGTTGGACAATCCTCAGAGACACGGTTAAGGACCGGGGTTGGACAGAGAGGAGGGAACGGCCAACCGGTGGGTTCCGACAGAGAGCAGGGCTCCAATAAGGACCGGGGTTGGACAGTCTCAGCCAAACGGTTAAGGACGGGGGGTTGGACAGAGAGCAATCCGGTTAAGGACCAATCCTCCTCCCATGAGGAGGAACGGTTAAGGACCGGGGGTTGGACAGAGAGCAGGGAACGGTTAAGGACCGGGGGTTGGACAGCCAGCAGGGAACGGTTAATCCTCCTCCGGGGTTGGACAGAGAGCCGCAATCGGTTCTCCGGGCGGTCCGGAGAGAGAGCAGGGAACGGTTAAGGACCGGGGGTTGGACAGAGAGGAGGGAACGGTTAAGGACCGGGGGATTCCGACAGAGAGGAGGGAACGGTTAAGGACCTCTCCGGGGTTGGACAGAGAGGAGGGAACGGTTAAGGACCGGTGGGTTGGACAGAGAGGAGGGAACGGTTAAGGACTGGGGCCAACAGAGAGGAGGGAACGGTTAATCCGGTGGGTTGGACAGAGAGCAGGGAACGGTTAAGGACCGGGTAATCCTCAGATGGAGGAGCAGTTAAGGACCGGTGGGTTGGACAGAGAGCAGGGAACGGTTAAGGACCGGGGGTTGGACAAGTGGAGGGAGCGGTTATCCTCCGGGGTTGGACAGAGATCCTCCTACGGTTAATCCTCCTCCGGGGTTGGACAGAGAGGAGGGTCGGTTAAGGACCGGTGGGTTGGACAGAGAGCCGGGAACGGTTAAGGACCGGGGTTGGACAGAGAGGAGGGAATCGGTTAAGGACCGGTGGGTTGGACAGAGAGGAGGGAACGGTTAAGGACTGGGGGTTGGACAGAGAGCAGGAACGGTTAGGGACCGGTGGGTTGGACAGAGAGCAGGGAACGGTTAAGGACCGGTGGGTTGGACAGAGAAGAGATATTTACACTGTTTTCTTCTACTTTTCTTTCTTTTACTTTCACTTCTTATTTTTTATCTTTTAAATTTACGACGAAAAAAAACTAAAACATTCTTTCTGCTTTTCATTTGTCTTCAGTTAGGTTTTCTATCAAAAGAACAGCCAACAAGTGATTTGTGGATTTTCTATCAGTGTTGTTGGCAGAGATTGAAAAACCCGGGAAAACAAGAAATTCATCACTGACCAAACATGTTTTCTGGACATGGCTGAACCCCCAAATACTAGGCGCTGTCACCGCCCCATGATGGAGGGAGACACTTGTTTCAATCAATGAGAATGTCATCAGAGACAAACCTATATTTTCCACCTTTCTTACAGATACAGTATATGTCGGCCAATCCTCCTCCGCCAATCCTCCTCCGCCAATCCTCCTCCGCCAATCCTCCTCCGCCAATCCTCCTCCGCCAATCCGTCTCCGCCAATCCTCCTCCGCCAATCCTCCTCCGCTCCGCTAATCCTCCTCCGTCTCATAGCCAATCCTCCTCCGCCAATCCGTCTCCGCCAATCCTCCTCGCCAATCCTCCTCCGCTCTCCTCCAATCCAATCCTCCGCTAATCCTCCTCCGCAATCAATCCTCCTCCGCCAATCCTCTCCGCCAATCCGTCTCCGCCAATCCGTCTCCGCCAATCCTCTCCGCCAATCCTCCTCCGCCAATCCTCCTCCGCCAATCCCCATCCACCTCCTTTGATTAGAAGTAAGCCGTCAGAGATCAAGCGAGATGTCACTGTAGGTTGTGATCTTTGTGTAAAACCTTACCACTCCAATGGTTTCAGAAAATATCAACCCTCACTCCCTATAACGTTTTCTCTGAGGCTGGAAATTCTTTAATAGCAGAGCAATTAATGATATTGACGTATTCTAGCATTGTTCATCCATGTATGTATATGCAAAGCTGTCATCAAGGAAAAGGGTGGCTACTATGAAGAATCTAAATTTGTTTAAAACTTTTTTGGTTGCTACATGGTTCCATATGTGTTATTTCATAGTTGTGACGTCTTCACTATTATTCTACAATGTAGAACATAGTAAAAATAAAGAAAAAGCCTTGAATGAGTAGAGGTGTCCAAACGTTTGACTGGTACTGTAGATGTAGAGGTCTTTATGCAGAATGGATGCACTTCCACTTCCACTGCTGACGCAGGTGTGTTGACTCTCAAACATGTATTTATGAAATTCCATTCTCTGATATGCGTATAGACACTTCATCAACTAAAGACTACCACATGACTTTCAAACTGTTTGTTTTGGGGAGAGATACAGTAACACGGTTGATAAATTAAAATGTCATCTATTATGTCAAAGCCTTAGTTTTGTGGATGATCTGACAATGCTTCTGTATTGTCTGGTTTCTTCCCTTGAGCCGTTCAGGTCCTTAGATGTTATTGTTAAGGAAACCATTGGTTATCAAGTAGATCATGTATTGTGGATTGAACGTGCTGCTTGCTGCCACTACTGCTGTTGTCGTCAACACCATATGTGTCTGTCTGCCTATCGATAGCTGGTGCTAATGTGCAGCGACGACCAGGATTATCACAC
Source organism: Oncorhynchus keta (assembly GCF_023373465.1). Taxonomy (NCBI): domain Eukaryota; kingdom Metazoa; phylum Chordata; class Actinopteri; order Salmoniformes; family Salmonidae; genus Oncorhynchus; species Oncorhynchus keta. The sequence continues at coordinate 8,104,984 of NC_068449.1, read as the reverse complement.
ACACACGCACACGCACACACACACACACACACACACACACACACACACACACACACACACACACACACACACACACACACACACACACACACACCTTCCCACCCAAGACCTACACACCTTCCCACCCAAGACCTGCCAAGGCAGCACACTCAGCCAGTATGGCAGGCTGCTGGAGTGAACCGCCACAGAGAGAGAGTTAATATTTGTATTCATTATGGATCCCCATTAGTTCCTGTCAAGGCAGCAGCTACTCTTCCTGGGGTTTATTATGGATCCCCATTGGTTCCTGCCAAGGCAGCAGCTACTCTTCCTGGGGTTTATTATGGATCCCCATTAGTTCCTGCCAAGGCAGCAGCTACTCTTCCTGGGGTTTATTATGGATCCCTATTAGATCCTGCCAAGGCAGCAGCTACTTCTGGGGTTTTCCTGGGGTTTAAGGCAGCAGCTACTCTTCCTGGGGGATCCCTATTAGTTCCTGCCAAGGCAGCAGCTACTCTTCCTGGGGTTTATCAGCAGGATCCCCATGGATAGTTCCTGCCAAGGCAGCAGCTACTCTTCCTGGGGTTTATTATGGATTATTAGTTCCTGCCAAGGCAGCAGCTACTCTTCCTGGGGTTTATTATGGATCCCATTAGTTCCTGCCAAGGCAGCAGCTACTCTTCCTGGGGTTTATCATGGTTTAGTTCCTGCCAAGGCAGCAGCTACTCTTCCTGGGGTTTATTATGGATCCCTATTAGTTCCTGCCAAGGCAGCAGCTACTCTTCCTGGGGTTTATTATGGATCCCCTTCCTGGGGTTTATTATGGATCCCCATTAGGGGCTACTCTTCCTGGGGTTTATTATGGATCCCCATTAGTTCCTGCCAAGGCAGCAGCTACTCTTCCTGGGGTTTATTATGGATCCCCATTAGTTCCTGCCAAGGCAGCAGCTACTCTTCCTGGGGTTTATTATGGATCCCCATTAGTTCCTGCCAAGGCAGCAGCTCCTTCCTGGGGTTTATTGGTTCCTGCCAAGGCAGCAGCTACTCTTCCTGGGGTTTATTATGGATCCCTATTAGATCCTGCCAAGGCAGCAGCTACTCTTCCTGGGGTTTATTATGGATCCCTATTAGATCCTGCTAAGGCAGCAGCTACTCTTCCTGGGGTTTCCAGATCCCAACATCCTGCCAAGGCAGCAGCTACTCTTCATTTAAAATATTACATTTCAAAGCAGCATTCCTGGGGTTTATTGTCATCCTCATCTAGTTCCTTCACTACACACTCTTCCTGTCACCTATGGATCCCTTCACACACACGCCTGTCACCTCTCTCCCTACACAGCTACACTGGGGTTTTTCTGTCACCTCTCAAGGCAGTTAAATTACATTTAAAATCTACCCTTCACTGCCAACACACGCCTGTCACCATTCTCCTGCTAAGGCAGCAGCCTTCCTACACATGCCTGTCCCTTCACTACACATGCCTGTCACCTCTCTCCCTCCCTGTCACCTCTCTCCCTTCACGACACATGCCTGTCACCTCTCTCCCTTCACTACACACGCCTGTCACCTCTCTCCCTTCTACACACATGTCACCTCTCCCTCACTCACATTTCTCTCTCCCTTCACTACACATGCCTGTCACCTCTCTCCCTTCACTACACATGCCTGTCACCTCTCTCCCTTCACTACACATGCCTGTCACCTCTCTCCCTTCACTACACATGCCTGTCACCTCTCTCCCTTCACTACACATTTCTGTCACCTCTCTCCCTTCACTACACACGCCTGTCACCTCTCTCCCTTCACGACACATGCCTGTCACCTCTCTCCCTTCACTACACACGCCTGTCACCTCTCTCCCTTCACGACACATGCCTGTCACCTTCACTCTCTCTCTTCACTACACATGCCTGTCACCTCTCTCCCTTCACTACACACGCCTGTCACCTCTCTCCCTTCACTACACACGCCTGTCACCTCTCTCCCTTCACTACACACGCCTGTCACCTCTCTCCCTTCACGACACGCCTGTCACCTCTCTGTCACCTCTGTCACCTCCCTTCACTACACACGCCTGTCACCTCTCTCCCTTCACTACACACGCCTGTCACCTCTCTCCTTCACTACACACGCCTGTCACCCTCCTACACGACACATTTCTGTCACCTCTCTCCCTTCACTACACACGCCTGTCACCTCTCTCCCTCACTACACACTCTGTCACCTCTCTCCCTTCACTACACACGCCTGTCACTCTCTCCCTTCACTACACACGCCTGTCACCTCTCTCCCTTCACTACACACGCCTGTCACCTCTCTCCCTTCACTACACACGCCTGTCACCTCTCTCCCTTCACTACACACGCCTGTCACCTCTCTCCCTTCACTACACACGCCTGTCACCTCTCTCCCTTCACTACACACGCCTGTCACTCTCTCCCTACACGACACATTTCTGTCACCTCTCTCCCTTCACTACACACGCCTGTCACCTCTCTCCCTTCACTACACATGCCTGTCACCTCTCTCCCTTCACTACACATTTCTGTCACCTCTCTCCCTTCACTACACACGCCTGTCACCTCTCTCCCTCGACACATTTCTGTCACCTCTCTCCCTTCACTACACACGCCTGTCACCTCTCTCCCTTCACTACACATGCCTGTCACCTCTCTCTACACCCATTTCTTCACCTCTCTCCCTTCACTACACGCCTGTCACCTCTCTCCCTTCACTACACACGCCTGTCACCTCTCTCCCTACACGACACATTTCTGTCACCTCTCTCCCTTCACTACACACGCCTGTCACCTCTCTCCCTACACGACACATTTCTGTCACCTCTTCTCCCTTCACTACACATGCCTGTCACCTCTCTCCCTTCACTACACATGCCTGTCACCTCTCTGTCACCTCTCTCCCTTCACGACACACGCCTGTCACCTCTCTCCCTTCACTACACACGCCTGTCACCTCTCTCCCTTCACTACACATGCCTGTCACCTCTCTCCCTATGCCCCTGTGGTGACCCTGTTGTGTGCTCTGAAGCAGGTAGGGTGTTTACACAACGTCTACGAAATGCACCCATACTAGAGCTGCTTTCCACGGATTCCGCCAGTCCTGGCCTAGCAGCACTCACGTGTGGAATGTGGAGCTTTAGTCAGAGGTGTAGAAAGGAGAGGAAGATGGATGAGGGAGGCAGGGAGGGAGGGAGGGGGGAAAAGAAGGATAAGGAGATGGAAAGGGGTGGGAAAGAGAGAATTAAGATGATTTGCCGAAGCACACAAATGATTGAAGTACATGTAGCAATCATATTGCTTTGTTATACATCCAATTTGTTACTCAGCCTTGATTGACTGGTGCTTGAACTGAGTTGAAATAGTGCCAGCTATAATCAGTAGTACCACACAACCTGTCATTGGCACATCGACAGGGAAACGGAGAGATGGAAAAACATGGGGAACGAGACAGCGGGAGGAAGGTTATGAGGAAAACATGAAGTTCCACCAGTACAGGTTGATTGGGACGCATTGAGTAGTGAATCACCATTGATTACTCCCATTCCCTATTGCCAAGATCCACATTTGAGTCACCTTAAAGAGGCAAGTATCGGAGAGGCAGTTTTAATCAACAGCATACGATTTTACATCGCTTGTTAGCCTAAGGAGAGCGAGGGTGCAGTAGTAGAAATTGCGATAGGTTAATCTTGAACACAGATGAATGACCTTTGTTTGGTATAAAACGAGATACCCTAATAGAGTTACATCTGATTTGAATCTACTGGCACGGTATTTCCCTTTAAACGTATGTCAGTGCTCATTTTAGGTAGCCTGATGGAGAAAAGATTAAAGCAGGTTTAATTGGATTGATTTTTTTAGGATGTACCGCAGCAAGACTTTATTCTTTTTAGGTGGATAACAGGGTGGTATTTCATAAAGTAATTATGAGAGATAATGAGAGTAAGAGATTCTGGATGTTGTAAATACAGTGTGAGAATCCAGGTGATGCAATACGAGCCCTGGAGTTACGCAGTCTGGCACGGGCCTTCATATCGTCACTGTGAAATTAAACCAACGTCACCTGGATATCACCTAAGAATATCTGCAATATATTGAAGATATAAATATATTGAAGATATAAATATATATATATATATATATATATATTGTCTTTATTTAACTAGGCAAGTCAGATAAGAAAAACAAAATCTCTCCTCTGTCTGTCTGTCTGTCTGTCTGTCTGTCTGTCTGTCTGTCTGTCTGTCTGTCTGTCTGTCTGTCTGTCTGTCTTCTTTCTGTTTAGCTGGCTGTATTCTGTCTGGCTGGCTGTCTGGCTGTCTATCTTTATCTCTGTCTGTCTGTCTCTTTCTGTGTCTGTCTCTCTGTCTGTCTGTATTCCCTCTGTCTGTATTCTCTCTGTCTGTCACTCTGTCTGTCACTGTCTCTATTGTCTGTCTGTCTGTCTGTCTGTCTGTCTGTCTGTCTGTCTGTCTGTCTGTCTGTCTGTCTGTCTCTCTCTCTCTCTGTCTCTGTATTCTGTCTCTGTCTCTCGCTGTCTGTCTTTCTCTCTGTCTGTCTGTCTGTCTCCTATCTGTGTCTGTCTCTCTGTCTGTCTGTATTCCCTCTGTCTGTCTTCTCTCTGTCTGTCACTCTGTCTGTCTGTATTCCGTCTCTATTCCCTCTGTATTCTCTCTGTCTGTCTGTCTGTCTGTCAAGGTCTCTATTCTCTCTCTCTTCTGTCTGTCTGTCTGTCTGTCTTCTGTTTTCGGCTGGCTGTATTCTGTCTGTCTGTCTGTCTGTCTGTCTGTCTGTCTGTCTGTCTGTCTTCTGTCTGTCTGTCTGGCTGTCTGTATTCTGTCTGGCTGGCTGTCTGGCTGTCTGGCTGTCTGTCTTTATCTCTGTCTGTCTGTCTGTCTCCCATCTGTGTCTGTCTCTCTGTCTGTCTGTATTCCTCTGTCTGTATTCTCTCTGTCTGTCACTCTGTCTGTCTATCACTGTCTCTATTCTTTCTCTCTGTCTGTCTGTTTGGCTGGCTGGCTGTATTCTGTCTGTCTGTCTGTCTGTCTGTCTGTCTGTCTGTCTTCTCTCTGTCTGTCACTGTCTTCTGTCTGTCTTTATCTCTGTCTGTCTGTCTGTCTTTATCTCTGTCTGTCTGTCTGTCTGTCTGTCTGTCTGTCTGTCTGTCTGTCTGTCTCTCTGTCTGTCTAGCTCTTTATTCTGTCTGGTCTGTCTGGCTGTCTGTCTGTCTGTCTGTCTTTCTGTGTCTGTTCTGTGTCTGTCTGTATTCTGTCTGTCTGTATTCCCTCTGTCTGTATTCTCTCTGTCTGTCACTCTGTCTGTCTGTCACTGTCTCTATTCTCTGTCTGTCTGTTTCTGGCTCTGTCTGTCTGTCTGTCTGTTGTCTGTCTGTCTGTCTGTCTGTCTGTCTGTCTGTCTGTCTGTCTGGCTGTCTGTCTGTCTGTCTGTCTTTATCTCTGTCTGTCTGTCTGTCTGTCTGTCTGTCTGTCTGTCTGTCTGTCTGTCTGTCTGTCTGTCTGTCTGTCTGTCTGTCTGTCTCCCTATCTGTGTCTGTCTCTCTGTCTGTCTGTCTGTTTGGCTGTCTGTATTCTGTCTTTCTGTCTGTCTGTCTGTCTGTCTGTCTTCTCTCTCTCTCTGTCTGCTCTGTTTGTCTGGCTGGCTGTCTGTCTGTCTGTCTTCTGTTCTGTCTGGCTGTCTGTATTCTGTCTGTCTGTCTGTCTGTCTGTATTCCTCTGTCTGTATTCTGTCTGTCTTTACTCTGTCTGTCTGTCTGTCTCTTTCTCTCTCTCTGTCTGTCTGTCTGTTTCTGGCTGTATTCTGTCTGTCTGTCTGTCTGTCTCTGTCTGTCTGTCTGTCTGTCTGTCTGTCTGTCTGGCTGGCTGTATTCTGTCTGTCTGTCTGTCTGTCTGTCTGTCTGTCTGTCTGTCTGTCTGTCTGTCTGTCTGTCTGTCTGTCTGTCTGTCTCTCTCTCTCTCTCTCTCTCTCTCTGTCTGACTTTCTGTCTTTATCTCTGTCTGTCTGTCTGTCTCTCTTTCTGTGTCTGTCTCTCTGTCTGTCTGTATTCTCTCTGTATGTCACTTTGTCTGTCTGTCTGTCTGTATTCTCTCTGTATGTCACTTTGTCTGTCTGTCTGTCACGGTCTCTATTCTCTCTCTCTCTCTGTCTGTTTGGCTGGCTGTATTCTGTCTGCCTGTCTGTCTTTATCTCTGTCTGTCTGTCTGTCTGTCTGTCTGTCTGTCTGTCTGTCTGTCTGTCTCTCTGTCTGTCTGTCTGTCTGTCTGTCTGTCTGTCTGTCTGTCTGTCTGTCTGTCTGTCTGTCTAGCTGTCTTTCTGTCTGTCTGTCTGTCTGTCTGTCTGTCTGTCTGTCTGTCTGTCTGTCTGTCTGTCTCTCATTCTCTGTCTGTCTGGCTCTGTCTGTCTGGCTGGCTTCTCTGTCTGTCATCTCTGTCTGTCTGTCTGTCTCTCTTTCTGTGTCTGTCTCTCTGTCTGTCTGTATTCCCTCTGTCTGTATTCTGTCTGTTCTGTCTGTCTGTCTGTCTGTCTGTCTGTCTGTCTGTCTGTCTGTCTGTCTGGCAGTATGTCTGTCTGTCTGTCTGTCTGTCTGTCTGTCTGTCTGTCTGTCTGTCTGTCTGTCTGTCTCTCTGTCTGTCTCTCTGTCTGTCTGTCTCCTCTGTCTGTCTGATTCTTTCTGTCTGTCATCTCTGTCTGTCTGTCTTCACTCTTTCTCAGTAATCTGACTACTCTGTCTGTCTGTATTCTCTCTGCCATGTCACTTTGTCTGTCTGTCTGTCTGTATTCAAGGTACACAGTATGTCAGGAAACCAGTGTCTACCTATTCCACTCTCTTCTCTGTCTGTTTGGCTCTGTAATTAAAGACTGCCAATGTCTGTCTTTACTCATCTGTCTGTCTGTCTGTCTGTCTGGTCTGTCTGTCTGTCTGTCTGTCTGTCTGTCTGTTCTGTCTGTCTGTCTGTCTGTCTGTCTGTATACCATCTTTCTAGTGTCTGTCTCTCTGTCTGTCTGTATTCCCTCTGTCTGTATTCTCTCTGTCTGTATTCTCTCTGTCTGTCCTCTGTCTGTCTGTCACCAGGTCTCCAGAAGACTCTCAGAAGACTACTCTGTCTGTCTGTCTGTCTGTTTTCGGCTGGCTGAATTCTGTCTGTCTGTCTGTCTGTCTGACTACCAGAAGTCTGTCTGTCTGTCTGTCTGTCTGTCTGTCTTCTCTCTCTCTGTCTGGCTGTATTCTGTCTGGCTGGCTGTCTGGTCTGTCTGTCTTTATCTCTGTCTGTCTGTCTGTCTCTCCCTATCTGTGTCTGTCTCTCTGTCTGCCTCTGTATTCCCTCTGTCTGTATTCTCTCTGTCTGTCACTCTGTCTGTCTGTCACTGTCTCTATTCTCTCTCTCTCTCTGTCTGTCTGAAGGCTGGCTGGCTGTATTCTGTCTGTCTGTCTGTCTGTTTGGCAGAAGACTGGCTGTATTCTACCAGAAGACTGTCTGAAGTCTGTCTGTCTGTCTGTCTGTCTGTCTGTCTGTCTTCTTTCAATTTCTCTCTGGAGTCTGTTTAATATCTGTCTGTCTGTCTTTATATTTCTGTCTTTGTCTGTCTGTCTGTCTGTCTGTCTGTCACTGTCTCTATTCTCTGTCTGTCTGTCTGTCTGTCTTTGTCTGTCTGTTGTCTGTCTGTCTGTCTGTCTGACAAGCCCATGAATGCTAATATGTCTGATCTGACATTGCAATAAAAAGTGTTATTACATACATAATCATTACCCAGATAATTATGCAAAACTCTCATAATGTCTCACATATCTCTCTGTCTGACTTTCTATCTTTATCTCTGTCTGTCTGTCTGTCTCTTTCTTTCTGTGTCTGTCTCTGTCTGTCTGTATTCTCTCTGTATGTCACTTTGTCTGTCTGTCTGTCTGTATTCTCTCTGTATGTCACTTTGTCTGTCTGTCTGTCACGGTCTCTATTCTCTCTCTCTCTCTGTCTGTTTGGCTGGCTGTATTCTGTCTGCCTGTCTGTCTTTATCTCTGTCTGTCTGTCTGTCTGTCTGTCTGTCTGTCTGTCTGTCTGTCTGTCTGTCTGTCTGTCTGTATCTCATTTTCTGTGTCTGTCTCTCTGTCTGTCTGTATTCCCTCTGTCTGTAGGTCTCTCTGTCTGTACTCTCTGTCTGTCACTCTGTCTGTCTGTCCATGAGGTCTATCTCTCCCTCTCTCTGTCTGTCTGTCTGTCTGTTTTCGGCTGGCTGTATTCTGTCTGTCTGTCTGTCTGTCTGTCTGTCTGTCTGTCTGTCTTCTTCTCTGTCTGTCTGGCTGTATTCTGTCTGGCTGGCTGTCTGGCTGTCTGTCTTTATCTCTGTCTGTCTGTCTGTCTCCCTTCTGTGTCTGTCTCTCTGTCTGTCTGTATTCCCTCTGTCTGTATTCTCTCTGTCTGTCACTCTGTCTGTCTGTCACTGTCTCTATTCTCTCCTCTCTGTCTGTCTGTTTACCTGCTGGCTGTATTTTCTGTCTGTCTGTCTGTCTGTTTACCTGTGTCTGTATTTCTGTCTGTCTGTCTGTTCTGTCTGTCTGTCTGTCTGTCTGTTGTCTGTCTGTCTGTCTGTTTCCTCTCTCTCTGGCTGTCTGTCTTTATCTCTGTCTGTCTGTCTTTATCTCTGTCTGTCTGTCTGTCTGTCTGTCTGTCTGTCTGTCTCCTCTGTCTCCTCCCTTCCTGTCTGTCTGTCTGTTTTCCCTCCTCCCTTCTGTTCTGTGTCTCTATTTCCCTCCTCCCTTCTGTCTGTTACCTCTGTCTGTCTGTCTGTCTCTTTCTGTTTTCTGTGTCTGTCTCTCTGTCTGTCTGTATTCTACTCTGTATGTCACTTTGTCTGTCTGTCTGTCTGTATGTCTCTCTGTATGTCACTTTGTCTGTCTGTCTGTCACCTGTGTCTCTATTTCCTCCTCTCTGTCTGTTTGGCTGGCTGTATTCCCTCCTGTCTGTCTGTCTGTCTTTATCTCTGTCTGTCTGTCTGTCTGTCTGTCTGTCTGTCTTTATCCCTCTGTCTGTCTGTCTGTCTGTCTGTCTGTCTGTCTGTCTGTCTGTCTGTCTGTCTGTCTGTCTGTCTGTTTCTCCCTTCCTGTCTGTCTGCTCTTTATTCTGTCTTCCTGCTGTCTTGTCTGTCTTTATCTCTGTCTGTCTGTCTCTCATTCTGTGTCTGTCTCTCTGTCTGTCTGTTCCCTCTGTCTGTCACTCTGTCTGTCTGTCACTGTCTCTATTTCTCTCTCTCTGTCTGTCTGTCTGTTTGCTGGCTGTATTCTGTATTTTTCTGTCTGTCTGTCTGTCTGTCTGTCTGTCTGTCTGCCTGTCTGTCTGTCTGTCTGTCTGGCTGTCTGTCTGTCTTCTGTTGTTGCCTGTGTCTCTATTTCCCTCCTCCCTTCCTGTCTGTCTGTCTGACTTTCTGTCTTTATCTCTGTCTGTCTGTCTGTCTCTCTTTCTGTGTCTGTCTCTCTGTCTGTCTGTATTCTCTCTGCATGTCACTTTGTCTGTCTGTCTGTCTGTATTCTCTCTGTATGTCACGGTCTCTATTCTCTCTCTCTCTCTGTCTGTTTGGCTGGCTGTATTCTGTCTGCCTGTCTGTCTGTCTGTCTGTCTGTCTGTCTGTCTGTCTGTCTGTCTGTCTGTCTGTCTTTATCTCTGTCTGTCTGTCTGTCTGTCTGTCTGTCTGTCTGTCTGTCTGTCTGTCCTGTCTTCTCTCTCTCTCTCTCTGTCTGGCTGGCTGTATTCTGTCTGGCTGGCTGTCTGGCTGTCTGTCTTTATCTCTGTCTGTCTGTCTGTCTCTCTTTCTGTGTCTGTCTCTCTGTCTGTCTGTATTCCCTCTGTCTGTATTCTCTCTGTCTGTCACTCTGTCTGTCTGTCACTGTCTCTATTCTCTCTCTCTCTGTCTGTCTGTCTGTTTGGCTGGCAGTATTCTGTCTGTCTGTCTGTCTGTCTGTCTGTCTGTCTGTCTGTCTGTCTGTCTGTCTGTATTCCCTCTGTCTGTCTGTATTCTCTCTGTCTGTCACTCTGTCTGTCACGGTCTTACACTCTTTCTCAGTAATGATGGACTCCATGGGAGCAGAAGCATTGCTCATCAGCCAGGGATCCTGTCCCATCCCATCTGTCCACTCCTACACCAAGGTACACAGAGGTACAGGAACCCAGTGCCTTACCTTTTCCACCCAGACTTCTCTGTCAGTCATTTCTTAATTAAAGACCCAATGCTGATTACTCATCAAGGGTAAAGCTGCTGAGTGAGGAAGGCTTAGAGGGATTTGTCTCTGGTCACATCCAGATCATCAATCCATGATCATGTCCATACTATACTGCTGGTTCTGATACCGATACTGATCCACTCATAGCATTGCTAATTCAGGGATACCATGCTTTATAGAAGCCTACCAGAAGCCTACCAGAAGTCTACCAGAAGTCTCTACTCAGAAGCCTTCCTGAAGTCTGCCTGTGCTATTTCTCCCTCCTCCCTTCCTGTTCTGCCTGTGCCTATTTCCCTCCTCCCTTCCAGTTGTCTGTGTCTATTTCCCCAGAAGACCCTTCCAAAAGTTACCAGAAGCCTATCCAGAAGACTTCCAGTTGTCTACCAGAAGACTACCATTTCCCTACCAGAAGCCTACCAGAAGTCTACCAGAAGACTACCAGAAGACTACCAGAAAACTACCAGAAGTTACCAGAAGCTTACCAGAAGACTACCAGCTGTTACCAGAAGACTACCTCCTCCCTTACCTGTTACCTACCAGAAGTCTCCCAGAAGCTTACCAGAAGACTACCCCTCCCTACCAGTAGCCTACCTTACTGCTGTTACCTGAAGTCTCTATTTCCAGAAGCCTTCCTGAAGTTACCAGAAGTCTCTTTTTACCTCCTCCCCTACCAGAAGCCTACCAGAAGCCTACCAGAAGACTACCAGAAGTCTACCAGAAGACTACCAGAAGTCTACCAGAAGACTACCAGAAGTATACCAGAAGTCTACCAGAAGTCTATCAGAAGACTACCAGAAGTCTACCAGAAGACTACCAGAAGTCTACCAGAAGACTACCAGAAGTCTACCAGAAGTCCACCATACAAAACTTTTATAGGTAATGCTTTCTTTCAATTTCATCCTTGAGTCTTTTAATATCTGGCAAACAGACTTTATATTTAAACAGACTTTATATTTAAACAGACTTTGTATCCACTGAAGTCAAGTTACTTTCTGTTGCATAACAGTAATCATTTAGTTAATTTGATTGGTGTCTCAATCAGCAAAGTTAATTGGACAAGCCCATGAATGCTAATATGTCTGATCTGACATTGCAATAAAAAGTGTTATTACATACATAATCATTACCCAGATAATTATGCAAAACAGCGAATACATAATGTCTCACATATCTCTCAAATGAACGGGGTTCTCTATAATTCTGCTTTGATTGGGAGTCTATCAATGGACGAGAGTCGGCAAAGTTAATCGCAGAAAATAAGAAATAGGATTGAGAGGAGCAGGAGGCTGAGGCCTTTTGAGGTTGTGTCAGCACTTTTCACCGAGAGCTTCATTTACTACTCAGTCAGCGACATCATTAGTGGGAGTCTTAAAGACTCTCTGACCTTTTCACATTTCCACTCCTTCAATATTACTCCCTCCCTCCCTTCTACTCTGTACTACCTGCCAACAGTTCCTTATTCCCTACAGCTACACGGTACATAGTTACCGAGAACTGACTACTCACTACTCACACATTCCACTTCACAAAGGATCTCAGTTCACTTAGGAATTGACGATAAAGTAATGCCCACATACAAAGTCATAGGTCTTAAAGGCAGACATAATGATAAGAATCAGGAAATATAGGAAAGTCTGTTTATCTCCATGAGGGTCCTCCCTCCTCCCTCCCCCTCCCTCCCTCCCTCCCTCCCTCCCTCCCTCTCCCTTCCCTCCCTCCCTCCCTCTCCCTCCCTCCCTCCCTCCCTCCCTCCCTCCCTCCCTTCCCTGTTGTTACCTGTGTCTCTATTTCCCTCCTTCCTCCCTTCCTGTTGTTACCTGTGTCTCTATTTCCCTCTCTTCCTCCCTTCCTGTTGTTACCTGTGTCTCTATTTCCCCCTCCTCCCTTCCTGTTGTTGCCTGTGTCTCTATTTCCCTCCCTCCTCCTTCCTGTTGTTACCTGTCTCTATTTCTTCCTCCTCCCTTCCTGTTGTTACCTGTCTCTATTTCCCTCCTCCTTCCTGTTGTTACCTGTCTCTATTTCTCTCCTCCCTTCCTGTTGTTACCTGTGTCTCTATTTCCCTCCTCCCTCCCTGTTGTTACCTGTGTCTCTATTTCCCTCCTCCCTTCCTGTTGTTACCTGTCTCTATTTCCTCCTCCCTTCCTGTTGTTGCCTGTGTCTCTATTTCCCTCTATTTCCCTCCCTCCCTCTCTGTTGTTGCCTGTGTCTCTATTTCCCTCTCATCCTCCCTCCCTTCCTGTTGTTACCTGTGTCTCTATTTCCCTCCTCCCTCTCTGTTGTTACCTGTGTCTCTATTTCCCTCCTCCCTTCCTGTTGTTACCTGTCTCTATTTCCCTCCCTCCCTCTCTGTTGTTACCTGTGTCTCTATTTCCCTCCTCCCTTCCTGTTGTTACCTGTGTCTCTATTTCCCTCCTCCCTTCCTGTTGTTACCTGTGTCTCTTTTTCCCTCCTCCCTTCCTGTTGTTACCTGTGTCTCTATTTCCCTCCTCCCTTCCTGTTGTTACCTGTGTCTCTATTTCCCTCCTCCCTTCCTGTTGTTACCTGTGTCTCTATTTCCCTCCTCCCTTCCTGTTGTTACCTGTGTCTCTATTTCCCTCCTCCCTTCCTGTTGTTACCTGTGTCTCTATTTCCCTCCCTCCCTTCCTGTTGTTACCTGTGTCTCTATTTCCCTCCTCCCTTCCTGTTGTTACCTGTGTCTCTATTTCCCTCCTCCCTTCCTGTTGTTACCTGTGTCTCTATTTCCCTCCTCCCTTCCTGTTGTTACCTGTGTCTCTATTTCCCTCCTCCCTTCCTGTTGTTACCTGTGTCTCTATTTCCCTCCTCCCTTCCTGTTGTTGCCTGTGTCTCTATTTTTCTCCTCCCTTCCTGTTGTTACCTGTGTCTCTATTTCCCTCCCTCCTCCCTTCCTGTTGTTGCCTGTGTCTCTATTTTTCTCCTCCCTTCCTGTTGTTGCCTGTGTCTCTATTTCCCTCCCTCCTCCCTTCCTGTTGTTGCCTGTGTCTCTATTTTTCTCCTCCCTTCCTGTTGTTGCCTGTGTCTCTATTTCCCTCCCCCCTTCCTGTTGTTGCCTGTGTCTCTATTTCCCTCCTCCCTTACTGCTGTTACCTGTCTATTTCCCTCCCTCCCTCTCTGTTGTTACCTGCGTCTGTATCTATCTCCTTCCTGTTGTTACCTGCGTCTCTATCTATCTCCTTCCTGCTGTTACCTGTGTCTCTATTTCCCTCCTCCCTTCCTGTTGTTACCTGCGTCTCTATTTCCCTCCTCCCTTCCTGCTGTTACCTGTGTCTCTATTTCCCTCCTCCCTTCCTGCTGTTACCTGTGTCTCTATTTCCCTCCTCCCTTCCTGCTGTTACCTGTGTCTCTATTTCCCTCCTCCCTTACTGCTGTTACCTGTGTCTCTATTTCCCTCCTCCCTTCCTGCTGTTACCTGTGTCTCTATTTCCCTCCTCCCTTCCTGTTGTTACCTGCGTCTCTTTTTCCCTCCTCCCTTCCTGTTGTTACCTGCGTCTCTTTTTCCCTCCTCCCTTCCTGTTGTTACCTGCGTCTCTATTTCCCTCCTCCCTTCCTGTTGTTACCTGCGTCTCTATTTCCCTCCTCCCTTCCTGTTGTTACCTGCGTCTCTTTTTCCCTCCTCCCTTCCTGTTGTTACCTGCGTCTCTTTTTCCCTCCTCCCTCTCTGTTGTTACCTGTGTCTCTTTTTCCCTCCTCCTTCTGTTGTTTTTTCCCTCCTCCCTTCCTGTTGTTACCTGCGTCTCTTTTTATTTCCCCTCCTCCTACCTCCTCCCTTCTCTGTTGTTACCTGTGTCTCTATTTCCCTCCTCCCTTCCTGTTGTTACCTGCGTCTCTTTTTCCCTCCTCCCTTCCTGTTGTTACCTGTGTCTCTATTTCTCTCCTCCCTTCCTGTTGTTACCTGTGTCTCTATTTCCCTCCTCCCTTACTGCTGTTACCTGTGTCTCTATTTCTCTCCTCCCTTCCTGTTGTTACCTGTGTCTCTATTTCTCTCCTCCCTTACTGCTGTTACCTGTGTCTCTATTTCCCTCCTCCCTTCCTGCTGTTGCCTGTGTCTCTATTTCCCTCCTCCCTTCCTGTTGTTGCCTGTGTCTCTATTTCCCTCTCTTCCTCCCTCCCTCCCTCTCTGTTGTTACCTGTGTCTCTATTTCCCTCTATTCCTCCCTCCCTCTCTGTTGTTACCTGTGTCTCTATTTCCCTCTCATCCTCCCTCCCTCTCTGTTGTTACCTGTGTCTCTATTTCCCTCTCTTCTCCCCTCCCTCTCTGTTGTTACCTGTGTCTCTATTTCCCTCCTCCCCTCCTCCCTTCCTGTTGTTACCTGCGTCTCTATTTCTCTCCTCCCTTCCTGTTGTTACCTGCGTCTCTTTTTCCCTCCTCCCTTCCTGTTGTTACCTGTGTCTCTATTTCCCTCCCTCCCTCCCTCTCTGTTGTTACCTGTGTCTCTATCTATCTCCTTCCTGTTGTTACCTGCGTCTCTATCTATCTCCTTCCTGTTGTTACCTGCGTCTCTATCTATCTCCTTCCTGTTGTTACCTGCGTCTCTATCTATCTCCTTCCTGTTGTTACCTGTCTCTCTATCTATCTATCGCCTTCCTGTTGTTACCTCCGTCTCTATCTATCTATCTCCTTCCTGTTGTTACCTGCGTCTCTATCTATATCCTTCCTGTTGTTACCTGCGTCTCTATTCCCTCCCTCTCCTTCCTGTTGTTACCTGCGTCTCTATCTATCTCCTTCCTGTTGTTAACTGCGTCTCTATTCCCTCCCTCTCCTTCCTGTTGTTACCTGCGTCTCTATCTATCTCCTTCCTGTTGTTACCTGCGTCTCTATCTACCTCCTTCCTGTTGTTACCTGCGTCTCTATTCCCTCTCTCTCCTTCCTGTTGTTACATGCGTCTCTATCTATCTCCTTCCTGTTGTTACCTGCGTCTCTATCTCAATCAGGTTCATCCGTCCCCTATGCTCTGGCTACAGGCTCTGGCCTACTAACCCACATTTGGACTGGACAGCATGATTGAACCTCTCTTCCACATCAGGCAAAGTGTATGTATCAATCCTCAAACCTACACACACCCTGCAGAGGCACGATCCATTCACCCCACAGCTTCAGCTATCGCTCAACACCAATTTTATTCTGTCACAAACAGAGCCTTTGGCTTTACATTGGTTGTGTGTTTGGACTCATGGTTCAGAGGATGATATGATGCGCCTAGTCTTGAGGATATTGATTTGGATGGAACAATAAGTCATTCCACTGATGCTCTGTGTCATTGCAAAACAGACCAAAGTTTGATTGGCTGATTGACCGGTTGGTCTGTTTTTTCATAGTGGTGGTCCCATATGTCCAAACATAAAAAACTTAGCTTACCCTGAAAATGAAATTCTAGTATTGAGTTGTGTGCTCACAGGGTTATTGTCCCTCGTCCTTCAGGGAAAAGACAACCTTTCAAAAAGCAGGCTATTTACGCCTGGGATTCTAGAATCTGTCCAGAACCTCTCTTTCTTAACAATCAATGCCTTGGTTTGCTTGAGTTGCATTGGATTCGTGCCACAAATGCTAAAAAGTGAACATTTGAAACAGTGGCCAGGTAAACAAAATCAAAGGATGTGTTGCTATCATACCTCGTATCATACCCCATTAGACTGTTTTACAGGGTAAGGAAACCAACATTTTTGGGAGGTCCAAATCAGATGTTGCAGTCAGGTCCAGACGTATTTGGACAGTGATACAATGTGCATCATTTTGTCTCTGTACGCCACCACAATGGATTTGAAAGGAACAATCAAGATGTGCTTTAAGTGTAGACTTTAATCTTTCATTTAAGAGTTCTGTCAAAATCATAGTATGAATCGTGTAGGAACTACAACCATTTTTATACATAGCCCCCCACCCCAATTTCAGGGGCTCAAAAGTAATTGGACAAACTAACATAATCATACATTAAATTGTGAGTTTTAATACTTGGTTGCAAATCCTTTGCAGTCAATGACTGCCTGAAGTCTGGAACCCATAGACATCACCAGATGCTGTGTTTCTTCCCTGGTGATGCTCTGCCAGGCCTTTACTGTGGCTGTGATCAGATCCTGCTTGTTCTTGGGGCGTTTTGCCAACAGTAAGTGACATGCATGGTCAATTGGATTCAGGTCAGGGGATTGACTTGGCCATTGCAGAACATTCCCATTCTTTGCCTTATAAAAGTATTGGGTTGCTTTCGCGGTATGCTTCGGGTCATTGTCCATCTGCACTGTGAAGAGCCGTCCAATAGGTTTTGGCTGAATCTGAGCAGATAATATGGCCCTAAAATGTTCAGAATTCATCCTGCTGCTTTTGTCAGCAGTCATCAATAAATACAAGGGAACCAGTTCCATTAGCAGCCATACATGCCCACACCATAACACCACCTCCACCATGCTTCACAGATGAGTTGGTATGCTTCAGGTGATGAGCAGTTCCTTCCCTTCTCCATAACACCACCTCCACCATGCTTCAACGATGAGTTAGTATGCTTCAGATGATGAGCAGTTCCTTCCCTTCTCTATAACACCACCTCCACCATGCTTCACAGATGAGTTAGTATGCTTCAGGTGATGAGCAGTTCCTTTCCTTCTCCATAATACCACCTCCACCATGCTTCAACGATGAGTTAGTATGTTTCAGGTGATGAGCAGTTCCTTCCCTTCTCTATAACACCACCTCCACCATGCTTCACAGGTGAGTTAGTATGCTTCAGGTGATGAGCAGTTCCTTCCCTTCTCCATAACACCACCTCCACCATGCTTCACAGATGAGTTAGTATGCTTCAGGTGATGAGCAGTTCATTCCCTTCTCCATAACACCACACCACCTCCACCATGCTTCACAGATGAGTTAGTATGCTTCAGGTCATGAGCAGTTCCTTCCATTCTCCTTACTCTTCTCTTCCCATCATTCTGGTACAAGTTGATCTTTGCCTCAAATGAAAGGTGAAAGTCTGCACCTTCAGCTCATATTCATTGTTTAATTTCAACTCTGTTACAGACAGCTAAAATAATAATAACTTGGAAAAATTTGAAATATTTATGGACCTGACTGTATCTATTGAATATAATATTAAATCCTATAATTTAAAACAGCGTATTTGGGAACAATCAATTATCTTAATTTCTCAGCTATCAAATTATATTTCAGCAAAATAATGTTGCAGGAATGCTAACCTTATCTGTTTTCAAACTACAGAAATGATTCCAGAACATTCCGAAACGGTTGTTGTCAAACCTTTTTCTGATGCTTTTTGAGGTGGAATGACCTTAATGAAAACAAGAGAGGGAGATACAGGGGGAATGTATGAGGGAATGTCAATACTACCGCAAGAGAATGCAAAGAAGAAACATGTTGTGCCTTGGAGCATTGTACATTTCCGTGAATGATAGAAAACCAATGATCAAACGGCTATACATGAATATAACAGCGGAGCAAGCTGACCTTTTCCTTGGACTGAGTGAAAAACGGCATTCCATGGAAATGTTGAGTTTTTTTTTAAAACTTCACTCACTGGGCAGGCTTTCCCCTCCCTTACCTCCTCAACCCTCGAGATTTCAATTAAATTGTTCTATTGAATACTTAGTTACTTCCTTAATCTCTCTGGCTCAGGGCGGCATTAGATTGTGTTATTTTGCCTTTTTCCAATTTAAATGAAAGAATGTTCCATGTTCTTCATTAAAATGCTGTTTTTTTTTGGGGGGGTTGGGGAGGGGGGAGAGGTGCTACGTCATGCTAGAGTTCTTCCTCAGTCTTGAAGGTAAGTTGAACACAGAGTGCATGTCACGTTCTGACCTTAGTTCTTTTGTTATGTCTTTGTTTTAGTATGGTCAGGACATGAGTTGGGGTGGGCAGTCTATGTTCGTTTTTCTATGTTGTGGTTTTGTTTTTGACCTGATATGGTTCTCAGAGGCAGGTGTCGTTCGTTGTTTCTGATTGAGAATCATACTTAGGTAGCCTTTCCCACCTGTGTGGTGTGGGTGATTGTTTTCTGTTATGTGTCTGTCACCTTATAGAACTGTTTCGTTTAGTTCTCTTTTGTTATTTTGTTTAGTGCTTTTTTATTTATTTAATTTATTGTTGAATTTTACCCCTTTTTCTCCCCAATTTCATGGTTTCCAATTGTTTAGTAGCTACTATCTTGTCTCATCGCTACAACTCCCGTACGGGCTCGGGAGAGACGAAGGTTGAAAGTCATGCGTCCTCCGATACACAACCCAACCAAGCCGCACTGCTTCTTAACACAGCGCGCATCCAACCCGGAAGCCAGCCGCACCAATGTGTCGGAGGAAACACCGTGCACCTGGCACAGCCTGCCACAGGAGATGAGACAAGGATATCCCTACCGGCTAAGCCCTCCCTAACCCGGACGCTAGGCCAATTGTGCGTCGCCCCACGGACCTCCCGGTCGCGGCCGGTTACGACAGAGCCTGGGCGCGAACCCAGAGTTTCTGGTGGCACAGCTGGTGCTGCAGTACAGCGCTCTTAACCACTGTGCCTAGTGTTCTCTGTTTAATAAATATAATGAACACAATGAACATAATGAACCACCCTGCGCTTTGGGCCTCACCTCATTCCAACAAGGAAAAAGGTGAACTGTAAGAAGTCAGCTGTTACTGCTGTGTGTGTGTGTGTGTGTGTCTGTGTGTGTGTCTGTGTGTCTGTGTGTCTGTGTGTCTGTGTGTGTCTGTGTGTGTCTGTGTGTGTGTGTGTCTGTGTGTCTGTGTGTGTGTGTGTGTGTGTGTGTGTGTATCTGTAGACTCACTGGGAAAAAGGTGATGGAGGATCATTACTACAAGACAACATAAGGGGCCAAAAACCTCAACCTACAGATGTCAGAGAACTGAAGAGTGGGGGGAGGCTCCCTAACCTTTTCTAAGATTGGTAAGTGATGTCAATCCCCAGTTAGATAAACAGTGCTGTGATTGATTGATTCATTGATTGATCTTCTGGTGTCTGCACAGTCAAGGATCGAAGACAGTTCTCAGTGATCATGGATAAGTTGCTCTAAAAACCCTTGAATGTCCATGGGTTGAATGTCCATGAGTATTTTCCTTTGGAGGTCTCTGGTAGTAAGCATCTTTTCAACATGTTGGCTATAAGAATAAATAGAGTCGCACGCTATATACAAGCTCCCAGTCATTTTATTAGGTAAACCACTAAAGTTTCGGCATCACTGTGCCTTCTTCAGGGTGAAGTCATGAATACTAGAACCAGATTATGCAAACAAACTGTGCAATTAGTGCAACCAATGACAACTTACTGCATGTTTGCTAACGTGGAAGACTATGGAATAGTCAATTAGCAAAACAAATCAAGTGCAGTGATTAGATGCATTAGCCACCGCATTGTGAAGTGAGGCACAGCTTCATCTGACTTCTCATTGTAACTGAACCCCCTTTCAGATCTCCTAGCTTTTCCTCTCAACCATTTCCCTCCTTTTGATCGTGGAAAATGTGAATAGCTCTGTGAATTGACTACGAGACTACTAATCAAACGTCTGATCTCATTCATCCATTTGGCTGGGATTCGGGGTTAGCAACATAAGGGGCCAAAGACCTCGTAACCTACAGATGTCAGAGAACTGAAGAGTGGAGAGGGGCTCTCGTTGGTGGTTTTCATCTGAATAGATATGCTCGGAATACCCCGCCAATTTCTGGCACTTCCTGTCTTTGGGAGCGGATATTGCCTATCATAAAGATGGCCCTATTCCTGGGAAACAAGGGAAACTTTCAGATCTAAATTGAAAGCACTCTTGTTCCAGCCTCCTATACAGCTCCGGACCCCATTTTGACAAGACTCCCGTCTGCTCCTAAAAAGCTACGTTGGACGCTTGGCATCAGGGTCGTTATGCAAGAGATAATGAGTGTTGCGTCACTCTGACATGAGCCCATGGGTACTGCTCTTCCCTGCAAGGCTGGGTGAACATTGGCCGATCAGTGCCATCTAGCTTTACACAAAATGGCCCTCACTCATTGTAGAAAAGGCAATGTCAAGCATGCTGCGTGTTGGACTCTGTTTCAGCTGCTAAATCAATACTTCACATTACAACTAATCTCAGATATCAGGGCCATTATGTTTTAGTGGATACAGGATTGCTAAAAGACACAGACGACAGTGAAGTGCTAGTTAACACTTCAAGGGAATGTACAGTCTCTAAAAAAAAAAAGGTCCATGTTGATCACTCTTTTGTTGCTGAGAATTTTCCTGTACCACAGGAAATGCAGATGCGCTTTGTGATTTACATACATTAGCTGAAAATCCACACTAACAGTTATATTCACACTGTATTTTTCATGAAGCCTACTTTTGGCCAGCTAATAGACTAATCACCAATCTAGAACATTAAAATCTTCTTGCTGCAGGATTATTTTGCCGTGACAATATAGGTCAAATTAAGATCCTACATCTGTAGCAAATCTAGCTGATTCCTGTTTGAGGTGCAGTATGCACTATACTCCCTTGTCCTGTCCTGTACTTGTAACGTGTGCACTGAGAGTTGGGAAGCAAGTTCAGGGACGGAGTGTTTTAATAAATAAAAGAAACAATGAACACGAAACACAAAACAAAGTACTGACATATAAACAGAGTCAATAACACCTGAGGAAATAACCAAGGGGAGAGACAGAGAAAGGGAAGATAATCAAGGAGGTGATGGAGTTCAGGTGAGTGTCATGAGGCGCAATTCAGGGTATCCCAGTCCTCACTACTGTAGAACATCAAGAGCAAGGTGATCTTTAGACTTATAAGTGTTCTCAAACACTCAAACTTCCCCAGGAGTAGTGTAGAGGAGGAGGCAATATAGGGCTCTATCCTTGAGAGGCAGAGTTTTCAAGCGTCAGCAGGTTTGATGAAGACTGGGACTGCTTTAGAGGCCTTTTATATCTGCCATAAAATACCACTTTGTTTTGGCCCCATTAGTTTTGCATGCTTTTTCTCTTTTTGCTCCTAACCAGCATCAAGTTGTCATAGTAGATATTAGCCTGTCTCGATCATGATATTGATATCTATATAATTTGTGGAATGATTCAAATTTCCCGACGCCCAAACCTCTACACAATCTTCTGAATGTTTTATCTTTTCTGGCTGCTTCACTTGCTTCAGGGTCAAGAGCTGAAGTCCTAAGTGGAATGTTTTCACCAATATATAGATTGTGCTCCCACACACACAAGCTGTCCCCTCTCTCTCTCCCTCTCTCTTTCTCTCGCTCAGACACACACGTATACACATGCACACAGGCACAGAAGGAATAAAACTTAGGCAGGATTACCTACCACAAATCTCAGATGCTGCAACGTGGACTTGCAGCATACACACAGAAATACATTTGTGGTAACACACTGACAGTCACAGTGCTTTTAAAACATGAAGTTTGATCACCACACTGACAGTCACAGTGTTTTTAAAACAAGTAGTCTGATTACCACACTGACAGTCACAGTGTTTTTAAAACATGAAGTCTGATCACCACACTGACAGTCACAGTGTTTTTAAAACAAGTAGTCTGATTACCACACTGACAGTCACA
Organism: Oncorhynchus keta; assembly: GCF_023373465.1. Taxonomy (NCBI): domain Eukaryota; kingdom Metazoa; phylum Chordata; class Actinopteri; order Salmoniformes; family Salmonidae; genus Oncorhynchus; species Oncorhynchus keta. The sequence goes on along the minus strand of NC_068449.1, from coordinate 8,083,211 downwards.
GTGTTTTTAAAACAAGTAGTCTGATTACCACACTGACAGTCACAGTGTTTTTAAAACAAGTAGTCTGATTACCACACTGACAGTCACAGTGCTTTTAAAACAAGTAGTCTGATTACCACACTGACAGTCACAGTGTTTTTAAAACAAGTAGTCTGATTACCACACTGACAGTCACAGTGTTTTTAAAACAAGTAGTCTGATTACCACACTGACAGTCACAGTGCTTTTAAAACAAGTAGTCTGATTACCACACTGACAGTCAGTGTTTTTAAAACAAGTAGTCTGATTACCACACTGACAGTCACAGTGATTTTAAAACAAGTAGTCTGATTACCACACTGACAGTCACAGTGTTTTTAAAACAAGTAGTCTGATTACCACACTGACAGTCACAGTGTTTTTAAAACATGAAGTCTGATCACCACACTGACAGTCACAGTGCTTTTAAAACAAGTAGTCTGATTACCACACTGACAGTCACAGTGCTTTTAAAACATGAAGTCTGATCACCACACTGACAGTCACAGTGCTTTTAAAACAAGTAGTCTGATTACCACACTGACAGTCAGTGTTTTTAAAACAAGTAGTCTGATTACCACACTGACAGTCACAGTGATTTTTAAAACAAGTAGTCTGATTACCACACTGACAGTCAGTGTTTTTAAAACAAGTAGTCTGATTACCACACTGACAGTCACAGTGCTTTTAAAACAAGTAGTCTGATTACCACACTGACAGTCACAGTGCTTTTAAAACATGAAGTCTGATCACCACACTGACAGTCACAGTGCTTTTAAAACAAGTAGTCTGATTACCACACTGACAGTCAGTGTTTTTAAAACAAGTAGTCTGATTACCACACTGACAGTCACAGTGCTTTTAAAACATGAAGTCTGATCACCACACTGACAGTCACAGTGCTTTTAAAACAAGTAGTCTGATTACCACACTGACAGTCACAGTGTTTTTAAAACAAGTAGTCTGATTACCACACTGACAGTCACAGTGCTTTTAAAACAAGTAGTCTGATTACCACACTGACAGTCACAGTGCTTTTAAAACAAGTAGTCTGATTACCACATTGACAGTCACAGTGCTTTTAAAACAATTAGTCTGATTACCACACTGACAGTTAGTGTTTTTAAAACAAGTAGTCTGATTACCACACTGACAGTCACAGTGCTTTTGAAACATGTAGTCTGATTACCACACTGACAGTCACAGTGCTTTTAAAACATGTAGTCTGATTACCACACTGACAGTTAATGATTTTAAAACAAGTAGTCTGATTACCACACTGACAGTCACAGTGTTTTTAAAACATGAAGTCTGATTACCACACTGACAGTCACAGTGTTTTTAAAACAAGTAGTCTGATTACCACACTGACAGTCACAGTGCTTTTAAAACATGTCTGATCACCACACTGACAGTCACAGTGTTTTTAAAACAAGTCGTCTGATTAACACTCCTATGAAGCATTTATTTTCTATGCAGTCAACATGGTATGCCATCCTATATACAGTACTAGTATCACAGATGGCCAGCTCTGTTGGGTGATGACTGGAGGGAAGACGGGATGAAAGGAAGAGAGTGTTCTGGCTTACCCAGTTGATGTTGATCTGGTGTGGTGAGGTCATGGTACCACAGAAGGTGGTTGTGGTGGATTGGGGAATAGCCAGGCTCCTGTGTGGTTGATCCACCTGGCCATCAGTGGGGCCACAGCGGTCCATCTGCTCGTCCCCTGGTAAACATGCTGGAGGCCAGGGCTCTTCTTACGCTGGGTGTCAGCGGTGGGATCCAGGCCAGGTTCTCTACGTCCCATTGCTCTACTTTTCTATCCAAGTATGAGCGTATGCACTCTATTCCATATGGATTTCAAAGCATTGGATTGGTATAAGAATGGGATAGCGGGAGTTTCCGCCATATTTTCTCACATTAGTCCTTTAAAAATCTGTGAAGGGAAGTGAACAATCTCACACAACAGGGTGGACAGGTAGAGGGTTAGACAAGCATTTCGCTACACCTGCAATAACATCTGCTAAATATGTGTATGTGACCAATAACATCTGCTAAATATGTGACCAATAACATCTGCTAAATATGTGACCAATAACATCTGCTAAATATGTGACCAATAACATCTGCTAAATATGTGACCAATAACATCTGCTAAATATGTGTATGTGACCAATAACATCTGCTAAATATGTGACCAATAACATCTGCTAAATATGTGACCAATAACATCTGCTAAATATGTGACCAATAACATCTGCTAAATATGTGACCAATAACATCTGCTAAATATGTGTATGTGACCAATAACATCTGCTAAATATGTGACCAATAACATCTGCTAAATATGTGACCAATAACATCTGCTAAATATGTGACCAATAACATCTGCTAAATATGTGACCAATAACATCTGGTAAATATGTGACCAATAACATCTGCTAAATATGTGTATGTGACCAATAACATCTGCTAAATATGTGTATGTGACCAATAACATCTGCTAAATATGTGTATGTGACCAATAACATCTGCTAAATATGTGTATGTGACCAATAACATCTGCTAAATATGTGTATGTGACCAATAACATCTGATAAATATGTGCATGTGACCAATAACATCTGCTAAATATGTGTATGTGACCAATAACATCTGGTAAATATGTGACCAATAACATCTGTTAAATGTGTATGTGACCAATAACATCTGTTAAATGTGTGTGACCAATAACATCTGCTAAATATGTGACCAATAACATCTGCTAAATATGTGTATGTGACCAATAACATCTGTTAAATATGTGACCAATAACATCTGCTAAATATGTGTATGTGACCAATAACATCTGCTAAATATGTGACCAATAACATCTGCTAAATATGTGTATGTGACCAATAACATCTGTTAAATATGTGACCAATAACATCTGCTAAATATGTGCATGTGACCAATAACATCTGTTAAATATGTGACCAATAACATCTGCTAAATATGTGCATGTGACCAATAACATCTGTTAAATATGTGACCAATAACATCTGCTAAATATGTGCATGTGACCAATAACATCTGCTAAATATGTGACCAATAACATCTGCTAAATATGTGTATGTGACCAATAACATCTGTTAAATATGTGACCAATAACATCTGCTAAATATGTGCATGTGACCAATAACATCTGTTAAATATGTGACCAATAACATCTGCTAAATATGTGTATGTGACCAATAACATCTGTTAAATATGTGACCAATAACATCTGCTAAATATGTGCATGTGACCAATAACATCTGTTAAATATGTGACCAATAACATCTGCTAAATATGTGCATGTGACCAATAACATCTGCTAAATATGTGCATGTGACCAATAACATCTGCTAAATATGTGACCAATAACATCTGCTAAATATGTGCATGTGACCAATAACATCTGCTAAATATGTGACCAATAACATCTGCTAAATATGTGACCAATAACATCTGCTAAATATGTGACCAATAACATCTGCTAAATATGTGACCAATAACATCTGCTAAATATGTGCATGTGACCAATAACATCTGCTAAATATGTGCATGTGACCAATAACATCTGCTAAATATGTGCATGTGACCAATAACATCTGCTAAATATGTGCATGTGACCAATAACATCTGCTAAATATGTGCATGTGACCAATAACATCTGATAAATATGTGCATGTGACCAATAACATCTGCTAAATATGTGCATGTGACCAATAACATCTGTTAAATATGTGACCAATAACATCTGGTAAATATGTGACCAATAACATCTGCTAAATATGTGACCAATAACATCTGCTAAATATGTGCATGTGACCAATAACATCTGCTAAATATGTGCATGTGACCAATAACATCTGGTAAATATGTGTATGTGACCAATAACATCTGCTAAATATGTGACCAATAACATCTGCTAAATATGTGACCAATAACATCTGGTAAATATGTGACCAATAACATCTGATAAATATGTGCATGTGACCAATAACATCTGCTAAATATGTGCATGTGACCAATAACATCTGGTAAATATGTGACCAATAACATCTGGTAAATATGTGACCAATAACATCTGGTAAATATGTGACCAATAACATCTGCTAAATATGTGCATGTGACCAATAACATCTGTTAAATATGTGACCAATAACATCTGCTAAATATGTGCATGTGACCAATAACATCTGCTAAATATGTGCATGTGACCAATAACATCTGGTAAATATGTGCATGTGACCAATAACATCTGGTAAATATGTGCATGTGACCAATAACATCTGCTAAATATGTGCATGTGACCAATAACATCTGCTAAATATGTGCATGTGACCAATAACATCTGGTAAATATGTGTATGTGACCAATAACATCTGGTAAATATGTGACCAATAACATCTGATAAATATGTGCATGTGACCAATAACATCTGCTAAATATGTGCATGTGACCAATAACATCTGGTAAATATGTGACCAATAACATCTGGTAAATATGTGACCAATAACATCTGGTAAATATGTGACCAATAACATCTGGTAAATATGTGTATGTGACCAATAACATCTGCTAAATATGTGACCAATAACATCTGCTAAATATGTGCATGTGACCAATAACATCTGCTAAATATGTGCATGTGACCAATAACATCTGGTAAATATGTGACCAATAACATCTGGTAAATATGTGACCAATAACATCTGGTAAATATGTGACCAATAACATCTGGTAAATATGTGACCAATAACATCTGCTAAATATGTGCATGTGACCAATAACATCTGCTAAATATGTGACCAATAACATCTGCTAAATATGTGACCAATAACATCTGCTAAATATGTGCATGTGACCAATAACATCTGATAAATATGTGCATGTGACCAATAACATCTGCTAAATATGTGCATGTGACCAATAACATCTGGTAAATATGTGCATGTGACCAATAACATCTGGTAAATATGTGCATGTGACCAATAACATCTGCTAAATATGTGCATGTGACCAATAACATCTGTTAAATATGTGCATGTGACCAATAACATCTGTTAAATATGTGCATGTGACCAATAACATCTGTTAAATATGTGCATGTGACCAATAACATCTGTTAAATATGTGCATGTGACCAATAACATCTGGTAAATATGTGCATGTGACTAATAACATCTGGTAAATATGTGACCAATAACATCTGGTAAATATGTGCATGTGACCAATAACATCTGCTAAATATGTGCATGTGACCAATAACATCTGTTAAATATGTGCATGTGACCAATAACATCTGGTAAATATGTGCATGTGACCAATAACATCTGGTAAATATGTGCATGTGACCAATAACATCTGGTAAATATGTGCATGTGACCAATAACATCTGTTTAATATGTGCATGTGACCAATAACAGCTGTTTAATATGTGCATGTGACCAATAACATCTGCTAAATATGTGCATGTGACCAATAACATCTGCTAAATATGTGCATGTGACCAATAACATCTGCTAAATATGTGCATGTGACCAATAACATCTGCTAAATATGTGCATGTGACCAATAACATCTGCTAAATATGTGCATGTGACCAATAACATCTGCTAAATATGTGCATGTGACCAATAACATCTGGTAAATATGTGCATGTGACCAATAACATCTGCTAAATATGTGCATGTGACCAATAACATCTGGTAAATATGTGCATGTGACCAATAACATCTGGTAAATATGTGACCAATAACATCTGGTAAATATGTGCATGTGACCAATAACATCTGGTAAATATGTGCATGTGACCAATAACATCTGTTAAATATGTGCATGTGACCAATAACATCTGGTAAATATGTGCATGTGACCAATAACATCTGGTAAATATGTGCATGTGACCAATAACATCTGGTAAATATGTGCATGTGACCAATAACATCTGGTAAATATGTGCATGTGACCAATAACATCTGGTAAATATGTGCATGTGACCAATAACATCTGGTAAATATGTGCATGTGACCAATAACATCTGGTAAATATGTGCATGTGACCAATAACATCTGTTTAATATGTGCATGTGACCAATAACATCTGTTAAATATGTGCATGTGACCAATAACATCTGCTAAATATGTGTATGTGACCAATAACATCTGTTAAATATGTGTATGTGACCAATAACATCTGCTAAATATGTGACCAATAACATCTGCTAAATATGTGACCAATAACATCTGCTAAATATGTGTATGTGACCAATAACATCTGTTAAATATGTGACCAATAACATCTGCTAAATATGTGTATGTGACCAATAACATCTGCTAAATATGTGTATGTGACCAATAACATCTGCTAAATATGTGTATGTGACCAATAACATCTGCTAAATATGTGTATGTGACCAATAACATCTGCTAAATATGTGACCAATAACATCTGCTAAATATGTGTATGTGACCAATAACATCTGCTAAATATGTGACCAATAACATCTGCTAAATATGTGACCAATAACATCTGCTAAATATGTGTATGTGACCAATAACATCTGTTAAATATGTGACCAATAACATCTGCTAAATATGTGACCAATAACATCTGCTAAATATGTGTATGTGACCAATAACATCTGGTAAATATGTGACCAATAACATCTGCTAAATATGTGACCAATAACATCTGCTAAATATGTGACCAATAACATCTGCTAAATATGTGTATGTGACCAATAACATCTGTTAAATATGTGACCAATAACATCTGCTAAATATGTGCATGTGACCAATAACATCTGTTAAATATGTGACCAATAACATCTGCTAAATATGTGCATGTGACCAATAACATCTGTTAAATATGTGACCAATAACATCTGCTAAATATGTGCATGTGACCAATAACATCTGCTAAATATGTGACCAATAACATCTGCTAAATATGTGACCAATAACATCTGCTAAATATGTGCATGTGACCAATAACATCTGCTAAATATGTGCATGTGACCAATAACATCTGCTAAATATGTGACCAATAACATCTGCTAAATATGTGACCAATAACATCTGCTAAATATGTGCATGTGACCAATAACATCTGCTAAATATGTGCATGTGACCAATAACATCTGCTAAATATGTGCATGTGACCAATAACATCTGCTAAATATGTGACCAATAACATCTGCTAAATATGTGACCAATAACATCTGCTAAATATGTGCATGTGACCAATAACATCTGCTAAATATGTGACCAATAACATCTGCTAAATATGTGCATGTGACCAATAACATCTGTTAAATATGTGACCAATAACATCTGCTAAATATGTGCATGTGACCAAAACATCTGCTAAATATGTGACCAATAACATCTGCTAAATATGTGACCAATAACATCTGCTAAATATGTGCATGTGACCAATAACATCTGCTAAATATGTGCATGTGACCAATAACATCTGCTAAATATGTGACCAATAACATCTGCTAAATATGTGACCAATAACATCTGCTAAATATGTGCATGTGACCAATAACATCTGCTAAATATGTGCATGTGACCAATAACATCTGCTAAATATGTGCATGTGACCAATAACATCTGCTAAATATGTGACCAATAACATCTGCTAAATATGTGCATGTGACCAAAACATCTGCTAAATATGTGCATGTGACCAATAACATCTGCTAAATATGTGCATGTGACCAATAACATCTGGTAAATATGTGCATGTGACCAATAACATCTGGTAAATATGTGCATGTGACCAATAACATCTGGTAAATATGTGCATGTGACCAATAACATCTGGTAAATATGTGCATGTGACCAATAACATCTGGTAAATATGTGCATGTGACCAATAACATCTGTTAAATATGTGCATGTGACCAATAACATCTGCTAAATATGTGTATGTGACCAATAACATCTGTTAAATATGTGACCAATAACATCTGCTAAATATGTGACCAATAACATCTGGTAAATATGTGTATGTGACTAATAACATCTGGTAAATATGTGTATGTGACCAATAACATCTGGTAAATATGTGCATGTGACCAATAACATCTGTTAAATATGTGCATGTGACCAATAACATCTGGTAAATATGTGCATGTGACCAATAACATCTGTTAAATATGTGCATGTGACCAATAACATCTGTTTAATATGTGCATGTGACCAATAACATCTGTTTAATATGTGCATGTGACCAATAACATCTGTTTAATATGTGCATGTGACCAATAACATCTGTTTAATATGTGCATGTGACCAATAACATCTGGTAAATATGTGACCAATAACATCTGGTAAATATGTGTATGTGACCAATAACATCTGCTAAATATGTGTATGTGACCAATAACATCTGCTAAATATGTGCATGTGACCAATAACATCTGCTAAATATGTGTATGTGACCAATAACATCTGGTAAATATGTGTATGTGACCAATAACATCTGGTAAATATGTGACCAATAACATCTGGTAAATATGTGCATGTGACCAATAACATCTGCTAAATATGTGCATGTGACCAATAACATCTGGTAAATATGTGCATGTGACCAATAACATCTGGTAAATATGTGCATGTGACCAATAACATCTGGTAAATATGTGCATGTGACCAATAACATCTGGTAAATATGTGCATGTGACCAATAACATCTGGTAAATATGTGCATGTGACCAATAACATCTGGTAAATATGTGCATGTGACCAATAACATCTGGTAAATATGTGCATGTGACCAATAACATCTGTTTAATATGTGCATGTGACCAATAACATCTGTTAAATATGTGCATGTGACCAATAACATCTGTTAAATATGTGCATGTGACCAATAACATCTGTTTAATATGTGCATGTGACCAATAACATCTGTTTAATATGTGCATGTGACCAATAACATCTGTTAAATATGTGCATGTGACCAATAACATCTGTTTAATATGTGCATGTGACCAATAACATCTGTTTAATATGTGCATGTGACCAATAACATCTGGTAAATATGTGCATGTGACCAATAACATCTGCTAAATATGTGCATGTGACCAATAACATCTGTTTAATATGTGCATGTGACCAATAACGTCTGTTAAATATGTGCATGTGACCAATAACATCTGGTAAATATGTGCATGTGACCAATAACATCTGGTAAATATGTGCATGTGACCAATAACATCTGGTAAATATGTGCATGTGACCAATAACATCTGGTAAATATGTGCATGTGACCAATAACATCTGGTAAATATGTGCATGTGACCAATAACATCTGCTAAATATGTGCATGTGACCAATAACATCTGCTAAATATGTGCATGTGACCAATAACATCTGCTAAATATGTGCATGTGACCAATAACATCTGTTTAATATGTGCATGTGACCAATAACATCTGCTAAATATGTGACCAATAACATCTGGTAAATATGTGCATGTGACCAATAACATCTGCTAAATATGTGACCAATAACATCTGTTAAATATGTGCATGTGACCAATAACATCTGTTAAATATGTGCATGTGACCAATAACGTCTGCTAAATATGTGCATGTGACCAATAACATCTGCTAAATATGTGCATGTGACCAATAACATCTGCTAAATATGTGCATGTGACCAATAACATCTGCTAAATATGTGCATGTGACCAATAACATCTGCTAAATATGTGCATGTGACCAATAACATCTGCTAAATATGTGCATGTGACCAATAACATCTGCTAAATATGTGCATGTGACCAATAACATCTGCTAAATATGTGCATGTGACCAATAACATCTGCTAAATATGTGCATGTGACCAATAACATCTGCTAAATATGTGCATGTGACCAATAACATCTGTTTAATATGTGCATGTGACCAATAACATCTGGTAAATATGTGCATGTGACCAATAACATCTGCTAAATATGTGCATGTGACCAATAACATCTGTTTAATATGTGCATGTGACCAATAACATCTGTTTAATATGTGCATGTGACCAATAACATCTGCTAAATATGTGCATGTGACCAATAACATCTGTTTAATATGTGCATGTGACCAATAACATCTGTTTAATATGTGCATGTGACCAATAACATCTGGTAAATATGTGCATGTGACCAATAACATCTGCTAAATATGTGCATGTGACCAATAACATATGTTTAATATGTGCATGTGACCAATAACATCTGTTTAATATGTGCATGTGACCAATAACATCTGCTAAATATGTGCATGTGACCAATAACATCTGTTTAATATGTGCATGTGACCAATAACATCTGTTTAATATGTGCATGTGACCAATAACATCTGCTAAATATGTGCATGTGACCAATAACATCTGCTAAATATGTGCATGTGACCAATAACATCTGCTAAATATGTGCATGTGACCAATAACATCTGTTTAATATGTGCATGTGACCAATAACATCTGCTAAATATGTGCATGTGACCAATAACATCTGCTAAATATGTGCATGTGACCAATAACATCTGCTAAATATGTGCATGTGACCAATAACATCTGCTAAATATGTGCATGTGACCAATAACATCTGCTAAATATGTGCATGTGACCAATAACATCTGATAAATGTGCATGTGACCAATAACATCTGCTAAATATGTGCATGTGACCAATAACATCTGCTAAATATGTGCATGTGACCAATAACATCTGCTAAATATGTGCATGTGACCAATAACATCTGTTTAATATGTGCATGTGACCAATAACATCTGCTAAATATGTGACCAATAACATCTGGTAAATATGTGCATGTGACCAATAACATCTGCTAAATATGTGACCAATAACATCTGTTAAATATGTGCATGTGACCAATAACATCTGTTAAATATGTGCATGTGACCAATAACGTCTGTTTAATATGTGCATGTGACCAATAACATCTGTTAAATATGTGCATGTGACCAATAACATCTGGTAAATATGTGCATGTGACCAATAACATCTGGTAAATATGTGCATGTGACCAATAACATCTGGTAAATATGTGCATGTGACCAATAACATCTGGTAAATATGTGCATGTGACCAATAACATCTGCTAAATATGTGCATGTGACCAATAACATCTGCTAAATATGTGCATGTGACCAATAACATCTGCTAAATATGTGCATGTGACCAATAACATCTGCTAAATATGTGCATGTGACCAATAACATCTGCTAAATATGTGCATGTGACCAATAACATCTGCTAAATATGTGCATGTGACCAATAACATCTGCTAAATATGTGCATGTGACCAATAACATCTGCTAAATATGTGCATGTGACCAATAACATCTGCTAAATATGTGCATGTGACCAATAACATCTGCTAAATATGTGCATGTGACCAATAACATCTGTTTAATATGTGCATGTGACCAATAACATCTGGTAAATATGTGCATGTGACCAATAACATCTGCTAAATATGTGCATGTGACCAATAACATATGTTTAATATGTGCATGTGACCAATAACATCTGTTTAATATGTGCATGTGACCAATAACATCTGCTAAATATGTGCATGTGACCAATAACATCTGTTTAATATGTGCATGTGACCAATAACATCTGTTTAATATGTGCATGTGACCAATAACATCTGGTAAATATGTGCATGTGACCAATAACATCTGCTAAATATGTGCATGTGACCAATAACATCTGCTAAATATGTGCATGTGACCAATAACATCTGCTAAATATGTGCATGTGACCAATAACATCTGCTAAATATGTGCATGTGACCAATAACATCTGCTAAATATGTGCATGTGACATTTACATTTACATTTAAGTCATTTAGCAGACGCTCTTATCCAGAGCGACTTACAAATTGGTGCATACACCTTATGACAACCAGTGGAACAGCCACTTGCATCTAAATCTTGTTGGGGGAGAAGGGGGGGGTGAGAAGGATTACTTACCCTTACTTACCCTATCCTAGGTATTCCTTGAAGAGGTGGGGTTTCAGGTGTCTCCGGAAGGTGGTGATTGACTCCGCTGTCCTGGCGTCGTGAGGAGTTTGTTCCACCATTGGGGGCCAGGGCAGCGAACAGTTTTGACTGGGCTGAGCGGGAACTGTACTTCCTCAGTGGTAGGGAGGCGAGCAGGCCAGAGGTGGATGAACGCAGTGCCCTTGTTTGGGTGTAGGGCCTGATCAGAGCCTGGAGGTACTGAGGTGCCGTTCCCCTCACAGCTCCGTGGCGAGCACCATGGTCTTGTAGCGGATGCGAGCTTCAACTGGAAGCCAGTGGAGAGAGCGGAGGAGCGGGGTGACGTGAGAGAACTTGGGAAGGTTGAACACCAGACGGGCTGCGGCGTTCTGGATGAGTTGTAGGGGTTTAATGGCACAGGCAGGAGCCCAGCCAACAGCGAGTTGCAGTAATCAAGACGGGAGATGACAAGTGCCTGGATTAGGACCTGCGCCGCTTCCTGTGTGAGGCAGGGTCGTACTCTGCGGATGTTGTAGAGCATGAACCTACAGGAACGGGACACCGCCTTGATGTTAGTTGAGAACGTCAGGGTGTTGTCCAGGATCACGCCAAGGTTCTTAGCGCTCTGGGAGGAGGACACAATGGAGTTGTCAACCGTGATGGCGAGATCATGGAACGGGCAGTCCTTCCCCGGGAGGAAGAGGAGCTCCGTCTTGCTGAGGTTCAGCTTGAGGTGGTGATCCGTCATCCACACTGATATGTCTGCCAGACATGCAGAGATGCGATTCGCCACCTGGTCATCAGAAGGGGAAAGGAGAAGATGAATTGTGTGTCGTCTGCATAGCAATGATAGGAGAGACCATGTGAGGTGACCAATAACATCTGCTAAATATGTGCATGTGACCAATAACATCTGCTAAATATGTGCATGTGACCAATAACATCTGCTAAATATGTGCATGTGACCAATAACATCTGCTAAATATGTGCATGTGACCAATAACATCTGCTAAATATGTGCATGTGACCAATAACATCTGCTAAATATGTGCATGTGACCAATAACATCTGCTAAATATGTGCATGTGACCAATAACATCTGCTAAATATGTGCATGTGACCAATAACATCTGATAAATGTGCATGTGACCAATAACATCTGATAAATGTGCATGTGACCAATAACATCTGCTAAATATGTGCATGTGACCAATAACATCTGTTAAATATGTGCATGTGACCAATAACATCTGTTTAATATGTGCATGTGACCAATAACATCTGTTTAATATGTGCATGTGACCAATAACATCTGTTAAATATGTGCATGTGACCAATAACATCTGATAAATATGTGCATGTGACCAATAACATCTGTTAAATATGTGCATGTGACCAATAACATCTGTTAAATATGTGCATGTGACCAATAACATCTGCTAAATATGTGACCAATAACATCTGGTAAATATGTGCATGTGACCAATAACATTTGATTTGGAGACGACGTATGTGTCTTCATAGTGTTCCATCTTTGTTCCACAAGCTGTCTCACTCTCATCCTTCTAGACCTATCGGCTGCCTTCGATACTGTGAACCATCAGATCCTCCTCTCCACCCTCTCCGAGTTGGGCATCTCCGGCGCGGCCCACGCTTGGATTGCGTCCTACCTGACAGGTCGCTCCTACCAGGTGGCGTGGCGAGAATCTGTCTCCTCACCACGCGCTCTCACCACTGGTGTCCCCAGGGCTCTGTTCTAGGCCCTCTCTTATTCTCGCTATACACCAAGTCACTTGGCTCTGTCATAACCTCACATGGTCTCTCCTATCATTGCTATGCAGACGACACACAATTAATCTTCTCCTTTCCCCTTCTGATGACCAGGTGGCGAATCGCATCTCTGCATGTCTGGCAGACATATCAGTGTGGATGACGGATCACCACCTCAAGCTGAACCTCAGCAAGACGGAGCTCCTCTTCCTCCCGGGGAAGGACTGCCCGTTCCATGATCTCGCCATCACGGTTGACAACTCCATTGTGTCCTCCTCCCAGAGCGCTAAGAACCTTGGCGTGATCCTGGACAACACCCTGACGTTCTCAACTAACATCAAGGCGGTGTCCCGTTCCTGTAGGTTCATGCTCTACAACATCCGCAGAGTACGACCCTGCCTCACACAGGAAGCGGCGCAGGTCCTAATCCAGGCACTTGTCATCTCCCGTCTTGATTACTGCAACTCGCTGTTGGCTGGGCTCCCTGCCTGTGCCATTAAACCCCTACAACTCATCCAGAACGCCGCAGCCCGTCTGGTGTTCAACCTTCCCAAGTTCTCTCACGTCACCCCGCTCCTCCGCTCTCTCCACTGGCTTCCAGTTGAAGCTCGCATCCGCATACAAGACCATGGTGCTCGCCTACGGAGCTGTGAGGGGAACGGCACCTCAGTACCTCCAGGCTCTGATCAGGCCCTACACCCAAACAAGGGCACTGCGTTCATCCACCTCTGGCCTGCTCGCCTCCCTACCACTGAGGAAGTTCAGTTCCCGCTCAGCCCAGTCAAAACTGTTCGCTGCTCTGGCCCCCAATGGTGGAACAAACTCCCTCACGACGCCAGGACAGCGGAGTCAATCACCACCTTCCGGAGACACCTGAAACCCCACCTCTTCAAGGAATATAGCCTAGGATAGGGTAAGTAAGGGTAAGTAATCCTTCTCACCCCCCTTCTCCCCCAACAAGATTTAGATGCAAGTGGCTGTTCCACTGGTTGTCATAAGGTGTATGCACCAATTTGTAAGTCGCTCTGGATAAGAGCGTCTGCTAAATGACTTAAATGTAAATGTTAAATGTCACTCCTCTCATCACCAGATCACTGTTGTGGCCTATCCAGTAGAGTATTTCAACCAAACTCTACACGTTTCTTCCCAAATGTGCTCTGCTGAATTTAAATGCCAACTAATTATTTTGGTGGCTGTAATAATGTTTTTTTTTTAAGTATCTATCAGAGTTAGAAATGGATAAACAGAGGAAAGAGTTGGAAGAAAATTGTGAAAATGAAAATATCTTTGAACTGTTTCCACATCAGTATTTTTTTTTGAGGGGGGTAGATCTTGGAGAAGTGAGATAGATATACGCAAGTCATATTCAATTGTGTAAGAGATCTAGCTTTTTGGATTTAACCTATTTTCTGTATGTCCAATTGACTATCTCTGTACAGGGCTGCCATGTTGAATACGTTATTGTATAACTAATTGACAGGATTGACTGCTGTTTACTGACTAAGATTGTCCATTGCTTAACGCTCAAACTACCAACATAGTGTGCATACATGGATACCAACTGTGGTCATTTTGACCCAAAGAAGAAACGTTTGGAAAAAGCAACAATCTTAGAAAAATTTCACATTAATTCTTATCAAAACATCATCAGACATATGAATATGATCTGACTTGTATTTGTTTGTACAAGAACAGACTGTTATTTTAGCAAATGTACAGTGAATTCGCATATTCTGTGAAAAATAAATATATTTTTCCCTTTTATAAATGTGCAGCTTGTTTTCAAAGTACAATCCACATTAGTAATTAAAATGTGTTTTGACGTAGCATCATTTAGTTTTGGGAATTTTGAAAATATATACATGTTTTTACATGATGTGGTAAATATGACCTTTTAAAAGGCGTAGTATACCAAAAGGTGTAATATACTTCATTTGATTGACAAAAAAATGGATTGATCCTGAGAGACAATGACCAGCAATATGGCTTAGATTTCTTTATTGACTTACCCCACAGCCAGCATTAGCATCACTGCTAGTGAACCAATAAGAGTGGTATGACCTATGGCAAGAGGCTTGAAAAAGCAGGCCCGAGTTCTCAAATTCACTTCAAACCAAATGTTAATGTCAACCAAAATACCATAAGTTGCACATATAGAATATTAGAGGATATTATAGGAATACTGGTATTTATATAAATACACACCAATACAGCACTGTGGGTAGCTGGTTTCAGAGGATAGCTGGTTTCAAAGGGTAGCTGGCTTCTGTATTACAGTTCTTCCAAGTATACATATCACTGACATACTTTTATGAGCTGTTTCGCCTGCAACTTCGCGTATACGTTGAGTGCACAAAACTTTAAGAACAGTCTTAATATTGAGTTGCACCGCGCCCTCAGAACAGCCTCAATTCGTCAGCATGGAATCTACAAGGTGTCGGTAGCGTTTCACAGGGATGCTAGCCCAGTTGTGTCCAATTGTTAGGATCTTCTTTGGGTGATGGACCATTTTTGATTAACATGGGAAACTGTTGACAAACTGGTGCGCCTGGCACCTCCTACCATACCCTGCTCAAAGGCACTTCAATCTG
Organism: Oncorhynchus keta; assembly: GCF_023373465.1. Lineage (NCBI taxonomy): Eukaryota > Metazoa > Chordata > Actinopteri > Salmoniformes > Salmonidae > Oncorhynchus > Oncorhynchus keta. The sequence goes on along the minus strand of NC_068449.1, from coordinate 8,066,786 downwards.
TTGTCTTGCCTATTCACTCTCTAAATGGCCCACAAAAGACAATCCATTTCTCAATTGTCTCAAGGCTTAAAAAATCCTTCTTTAACCCGTCTCCTCCCCTTCATCTCCACTGATTGAAGTGGATTTAACGAGTGACATCAATAATGGATTATAGCTTTCACCTGGATTCACCTGGTCAGTCTAGGTCATGGAAAGAGCAGGTGTTCTTAATGTTTTGTACACTCAGTGTACCTAAGGTCATTTAGATTTTGTACACAGTCATACCTAATTATAACCAGGTATAACCATAGGGGAGTACAGTCATAACTAGTTATAACCAGGTATAACCATAGGTGAGTACACAGTCATAACTAGTTATAACCATAGGTGAGTACACAGTCATAACTAGTTATAATCAGGTATAACCATAGGTGAGTACACAGTCATACCTAATTATAACCAGGTATAACCATAGGGGAGTACAGTCATAACTAGTTATAACCAGGTATAACCATAGGTGAGTACACAGTCATAACTAGTTATAACCATAGGTGAGTACACAGTCATAACTAGTTATAATCAGGTATAACCATAGGTGAGTACACAGTCATAACTAGTTATAACCATAGGTGAGTACACAGTCATAACTAGTTATAATCAGGTATAACCATAGGTGAGTACACAGTCATAACTAGTTATAATCAGGTATAACCATAGGTGAGTACACAGTCATACCTAATTATAACCAGGTATAACCATAGGGGAGTACAGTCATAACTAGTTATAACCAGGTATAACCATAGGTGAGTACACAGTCATAACTAGTTATAACCATAGGTGAGTACACAGTCATAACTAGTTATAATCAGGTATAACCATAGGTGAGTACACAGTCATACCTAATTATAACCATAGGTGAGTACACAGTCATAACTAGTTATAACCAGGTATAACCATAGGTGAGTACACAGTCATACCTAATTATAACCATAGGTGAGTACACAGTCATACCTAATTATAACCATAGGTGAGTACACAGTCATACCTAATTATAACCATAGGTGAGTACACAGTCATACCTAATTATAACCATAGGTGAGTACACAGTCATAACTAGTTATAATCAGGTATAACCATAGGTGAGTACACAGTCATACCTAATTATAACCATAGGTGAGTACACAGTCATAACTAGTTATAACCAGGTATAACCATAGGTGAGTACACAGTCATAACTAGTTATAATCAGGTATAACCATAGGTGAGTACACAGTCATACCTAATTATAACCATAGGTGAGTACACAGTCATACCTAATTATAACCATAGGTGAGTACACAGTCATAACTAGTTATAATCAGGTATAACCATAGGTGAGTACACAGTCATACCTAATTATAACCATAGGTGAGTACACAGTCATAACTAGTTATAACCAGGTATAACCATAGGTGAGTACACAGTCATAACTAGTTATAATCAGGTATAACCATAGGTGAGTACACATTCATAACTAGTTATAACCATAGGTGAGTACACAGTCATACCTAATTATAACCAGGTATAACCGTAGGTGAGTACACAGTCATAACTAGTTATAACCATAGGTGAGTACACAGTCATAACTAGTTATAATCAGGTATAACCATAGGTGAGTACACAGTCATAACTAATTATAACCATAGGTGAGTACACAGTCATAACTAGTTATAATCAGGTATAACCATAGGTGAGTACACAGTCATACCTAATTATAACCATAGGTGAGTACACAGTCATACCTAATTATAACCATAGGTGAGTACATAAGGTGCTCCATGTCTGCAGGTGATCTGTCTATCTGCAGCAGGTCCCCCTCCCCCCTCTGGTGGTATGGATAACTTGTTATTAAGTCTCCAGAGAAACCTACATTCAAATAAAGGTCTTATCTATCAAACTACTACAGGGGAAAGTAGGTGATTTTGGCCCAGGGTCAAAATGACCCCAAAGGACTTTTGTTTTTTAATCAGGCAATAATAGGCTGCCTTTTTTACTGATACAGTAACACTAAACAATTCTTTATATTGATTAAGAACAAATTGATTGACAAAATAATTAACATTTTGAAGAATTCAATAAAACATTTTTGGGATGTGATAAAATAAAACAACCCAAGTCAATAGTTTACAGGCTCATTTCCAGACCATTCTAACAAACTAACTACAGTACTCTATGGCTGTAGAAGCCTGTGGAATACGGCTCCTGAGATTTGGCAACAGACCTAGTATCTAGCAGAAGTTTCTGGGGAAGGATTGTCTCTCAACTGTTCCAAAAAAAGAGGAGAAGCTGAATATTGAATCTGCAATTTACACCCCTAGTGATACAAAACTGGTTTCAATTATCGCTGTCTCTGTCTTCCTCTCTCTCTCTCTGTCTCTGCCTTCCTCTCTCTCTCTCTCTCTCTCATACACGCAGGCATGCATTATTCTGTCTCTCTGAGAATCACAAAGTCTGTGAGCAGATCACATGGGTGTAATTAGTGGTTGCAGTGTTCACACTGGGACGGACACACAGACAGTCACATTAATTCGGTGGACGAGCGCCCAGATTTGAGCATGGTCCATCCATGGCGTTGTCCCAATTACTGACTTCCTGTAAAAGCTTTATTCTCGGATAGCATCATTAGCTTGTCTCCTTGTCAGGAAGGCAACATGTAGCCTTGTCTTTAAACCTGGATGAGGCAGCATATGTAGAAGAGTACACCTTTTGAGTCAATACATGTTTGTTGTGAACATTTCCTGTGCTACAAGGACACATGGCATGGGAGTGAGGCACAGATCATCCTGCTAATACACTACTAATACACTACATGACCAAAAGCTCGTCCAACATTTCATTTCAAAATCGTAGGCATTCATATGGAGTTGGTCCCTCCACTCATCAGCCGCCAATCATTTGGGAAGGCTTTCCACTAGATGTTTGGAACATTGCTGCAGGGATTTGCTTCCATTCAGCCACAAGATCATTAGTGAGGTTGGGCACAGATGTTGGGCAATTAGACCTGGCTCACAGTCAGCGTTACAATTCATCCCGAAGGTGTTCGTTGGGGTTGAGGTCAGGGCTCTGTGCAGGCCAGTCAAGTTCTTCCACACCTATCTCGACAAACAATTTCTGTATGGACCTCACATTGTACACAGGTGCATTATCATGCTGAAACAGGAAAGGGCCTTCACCAAAATGTTGCCACAAAGATGGAAACACAGAATCATATAGAATGTCATGTTGGCCTAGTCAAACCATGAAAAACAGACCCAGACTATTATTCCTACTCCACCAAACTTTACAGTTGGCACTATGCACTGGGGCAGGTAGTGTCCTCCTGGCATCCGCCAAACCCAGATTTGTCCTTTGGACTGGCAGATGGTGAATCTTGATTCATCACTCCAGAGAATGCATGTCCTCTGCTTCAGAGTCTAATGCAGGCTTTACACCACTCCAGCCGACGCTTGGCATTGCGCATGGTGATCTTAGGCTTGTGTGCGGCTGCTCAGCCATGGAAACCCATTTCATGAAATGAGTTTCCATGGTGCATTGTCATGCTGAAACATGACAATGCTCCCGTTGAACAGTTCCGATGAACAGTTCTTGTGCTGACGTTGCTTCCAGAGGCAGTTTGGAACTTGGTAGTGAGTGTTGCAATCGAGAACAGTCGATTTTTACCCGCTACTTGCTTCAGCCCTCAGTGGTCCCGTTCTGTGAGCTTGTGTGGTCTACCATTTCGCTGATGAGCCGTTGTTGCTCCTAGACATTTCCACTTCACAACCGCACTTACAGTTGACCGGGGCAGCTCTAACAGTGTAGAAATTGTTCAACCTGACTTGTTGGAAAGGTGGCATCCTATGACAATGCTACGTTGAAAGTCACGGAGCTCTTCATTAAGGCCATTCTACTGCCAATGTTTGTCTATGGAGATTGAATGGCTGTGTGTTGATTTTATACACCTGTCAGCAATGGGTGCTGGAATATGGCCCCACCCTCTCGTCTCTGCAGTAGCCTCCATTCATATTCATGACCTCCCAGAGCGGTAAAGGAAAGGAGGAATGAAGGAGATAGGGAGGAGGGAGGAGGAATGGAGAAGGAGATTTTTTCTAGAGGCAAGCTGAAGTCGGTAGCCGAAGTCTACGCCCCTTTGTCTGTGGACAACAATAAGGATAATTAAATAAAGTCTGTTCTCATTCCACGAGAGATAACTGGTTTTCTTGCAACATTTTTAATTGAGAAATACTGCACCAAAACATCCTAGTCAGATGTAAAACTCCTCTGCAAAAATGTCAAAATGAATGACAGACTTCTTGAGTTCTTAAATTCATTTAGACTATTTTAGGAAATATACTGATTACCGCATCTGAAAATGGACAGACAGTACTATTGTGGCTTTTTTCTCATTTTCCAAGCGAAGGTCTTTTAAGGGAGAACTGGAGCACACTTGTTCGGTTTGCCTAGGCAACTGTGGAACTGAAGCATGCTGACACATTTAACACCTGCTTCTGGCTACAAACTGTCTCCCTCACACACACACAAACTAACACACACAGAAGCCTTCCCAGCAATTGGAAAAGCCTTCATTTTAAAGTCTATTAATCCCCAGCTCCTTCCTGCCTATTACTTCCTCTTATCCTCCCATCTCTCCCTCAACAGTTTTTTCAGCTGTGAATTCTGACAAAAAAGACTAATACTGGAAAATGTTTTACTTCCTGTAACCAGGTTTCCATCCAACCTTTTTACGTGAGTAAAGATCCTACAAACAGGCCTGATGGAAACAGAAAATGGTTCTGTAAACTTTACAAATGTCCACAAAACACGCTAGGCAAAGTGGGATCTTCTTGTGTCGGTAAAATGAATTATTCATGTTTTTCCCCGGTAGAATCGTTTTCGTGAACCAATATTGATATAATAACCACCATATGGAAGTAAAGTTGGAGTCACACGATGACATGCTGTGTAGTCGTCCCACTACAACTCAGGAAAGCATGCAGTTCATTGGGCTACAGATGAAATAAACTGGGATGAACTTCACAGGGTGGTGTAAGAGCACGGTGATGAGCTTGATGCTCCTTTCCAATAAATATTCAGGGTCTTATCCTGGTGACATGATGATCGATGCTACTGTTTGACAAATAACAATTAACTCGCTCTTTTGTCCATAATAATAATAATAATAATAATCTCATCATGTAGGCTCTACATGTGCTCTAGCCAACAATTAGCGCTAGTAGCTTGGCTATATCACACATGCTAATACCAAAATTGTGACAAAACCATCAGAGTTGAAAATGCAATGCAATCCCATTTAACTTGTATTTTGTATTCGGGTACCTGGGCATTTAACCGCAGAAAGGTATTTATTATGTTCACTATGTCAGCACAGCTGTGTGTGATGTCAATTTGATGGATACACGTCTAGGGTGGGAAAATGCGCATATTGTTTCTATGCAGATTTTTTTTAAATATTCACGTGGAAAATATGTCACCAATTGGATGGAAACCTAGCTACAGATCGGGTGCACACACACTCAAACGTATGACTACTGTTTAGACATGCACACAAAGGCATAAACATACACACGTGTACACACGCAAATCTGTGGTATGACTTAAAGATTGCTGTACATCAGCGTAACCCATCCAACTTGAATGAACTGGAGCAGTTTTGCCTTGAAGAATGGGGTAAAAAATCCCAGTGGATCGATGTGCCAAGCTTATAGAGACATATCCCTTGAGATTTGCAGCTGCAATTGCTGAAAAAGGTGTCAACTTTGCGGGGGTGAATAGTTATGCACTGTCACGCCTTGGTCTTAGTATTTTGTGTTTTCGTTATTTATTTGGTCAGGCCAGGGTGTGACATGGGTTTATGTTGTGGTGTGTTTTTTTATTGGGGTGTAATAGGTATTGGGATTGCGGCTGAGTAGGGGTGTCTAGAGTAGGCTTGGCTGCCTGAGGCGGTTCTCAATCAGAGTCAGGTGATTCTGGTTGTCTCTGATTGGGAACCATATTTAGGTAGCCTGGGTTTCACTGTGTATTTGGTGGGTGATTGTTCCTGTCTCTGTGTTAGTTGTATCACCAGACAGGCTGTGTAGGTTTTCACATTCCGTTTGTTGGTTTTGTATTGTTCGTGTTTTTTTCTTTATTAAAGATGTATCGAACTAACCACGCTGCATTTTGGTCCGACTCTCCTTCAACGGAAGAAAGCCGTTACATGCACACTCAAGTTTATTTTTGTCCAACACATCACTGATTACCACTTCATATTTTAAAAACTTGGAGGCTGCATCATGTTATGGGTATGCTTGTCATATACTGCAGAGTTCTTTTTAAACGGAAGAGAGCTAAGCACAGGCAAGATTCTAGAGGAAAACCTGATTCAGTCTGCTTTCCAACGTATACTGGGAGACAAATTCACCTTTCAGCAGGACAATAACCTAAAACCCAAGGCCAAATATACACTTCAGTTGCTTACTAAGACAACATTGAATGTTCCTGAGTGGCTTAGTTACAGTTAGGATTTAAATCGGCTTGAAATCTATGACATGGGTTGAAAAGACTTTAGCAAGGATTTAACAGAACTTTAAGAATTATGTGCAAATGTTGGACAATAGAGGTGTGCGAAGCTCTCACAGCAGTAATCGCTGCCAAGGGTGATTCTAACATATACTGACTCAGGGGTGTGAAAACTTATGGAAATTAGATATTTCAATACATTTCAAAAAAACATGTTTTGATTTTATCATTATAGAGTATTGTGTGTAGATGGGTTAGAGAGAAAATCAATTGAATCCATTTTAAATTCAGGCTGTAACACAACAAAATGTGGAATAAGTCAAGGGTGTGGACACTTTGAATGCTCTGTATACACAGACAGAAATACGTGCACCACACATGGGTTCAAATACGTGTGTATTTAATCATTTGTACTTATAAATACTTATTCTGTTTGAGTATTTTCAAATAATATGGGCCGAAGCAATTACTTCCATCGGAATTATTTTCAAATAATATCCTATAAATAGCCTACGATATGAGTATTTTAAGATACTCATTTCAAATACCTAGGTTAAATGCATCAGAGTATATTTGAGTCAGTGTATTTAAGTATACTTGTCACATTCATCATTACAAGGAGACCAAGGCACAGCGTGAGATGAATACATTATTTTTTTAAATGAAGAATAACCACTGAACAAACCATACAAAACGAATGTGAAGCTGTAAACCTGAGTGCTGACATGCAACTACACAAAGACAATAACCCACAAAACCAAAATGGGAAATGGCAACCTAAATAGGATCCCCAATCAGAGACAACGATAAACAGCTGTCTCCAAAACCCCATAGATATACAAAAAACCCGAGACAAGTCAAAACACACCACCCTCGTCACACCCTGACCTAACCAAAATTATAAAGAAAACAAAGATAAGGTCAGGGCGTGACAGTACACCCCCTCCCAAAGGTGCGGACTCCCGACCGCAAACCTAAACCTATATGGGAGAGTCTGGATGGGCATCTAACCTCGGCGGCGGCTCTGGTTCTGGACGCCGCCCCCCTTCTTTACACTGAGTCCGCGCTTGTAGCACTGACCCGTGGATCATCGTCAGAGGTTCTGGACTGCGGATCCTCGCCGTCGGCTCCGGGCTGGGGACCGTCGCTGGAGTCCCCGGGCTGTGGCCCGTCGTTGGAGGCTCCGGGCTGGGGACCGTCGTTGGAGGTTCCGGGCTGTGGACCGTCGTTGGAGGCTCCGGGCTGGGGACCGTCGTTGGAGGTTCCGGGCTGTGGACCGTCGTTGGAGGCTCCGGGCTGGGGACCGTCGCCGGACGCTCTGGACTGGGTGAGTGCGAGAAGGAACAGGGCGTACTGGACTGCCGAGGCGCACTGTAGGCCTGGGCCGTGGTGCCGGCACCGGGTTGGGGACACGCACCTCAGGGCGAGTAGCAGGAACAGGGCGTACTGGACCCTGGAGGCGCACAGGAAGTCTTGTGCGTGGTTCCGGCACTGGTGGTACCGGGCTGGGGACACACACCTCAGGGCGAGTGCGGAGAGAAGGAACAGGGTGTACTGGACCCTGGAGGCACACTGGAGGAAGAGCGCGAGGAGTAGGAACAGAACACACCGGGTTGTGAAGGTACACTGGAGGAAGAGCGCGAGGAGTAGGAACAGAACACACCGGGTTGTAAAGGTACACTGGAGGAAGAGCGCGAGGAGTAGGAACAGAACACACCGGGTTGTGAAGGTACACTGAAGACCTGGTGTGTATAGCCGGCATCAATTGTTCCGGAACTTTAACACGTTTCAGGATGAGTACGAGGAACTGACACAGGTGGCATCGGACAGCTAATACGCTACTCAGGGCGAATGCCGTGCATACTACGCCAAACCAAAAGCTCTCTCTTCACTCTCCTCCAATTTAATCAACAACTCCTCGAATGTCTCAATCTCCCCTCCAGTCTGTCCAATAACTCCTCAACAATCTCAGACTGCTCCATGTGCCCCCCCCCCAAAAAAAAATGTCTTGGGGTTTCTGTGGCCTACCTCCCCGACGTCGTTGCTGTCCTCTCTTACTTCGCCGTTCCTCCTGCGCAGTTTCCACCTGCCTCCGTGGTAGGCCATCCTCTCCTGCCAAAATATCCTCCCATGTCCAGGATCCTTTACCGTCCAGTATTTCGTCCCAGGTTCATTTCCCACAAAGCGCCGTTCCTCCCTTTCACGCTGCTTGGTCCTGGTTTGGTGGGTTATTCAGTCACGTTCGTCATAACGAGGAGACCAAGGCGCAGCGTGAGATGAATACATTCTTCTTTTAATGAGAATAACCACTAAACAAACTATACAAAACAACAAAAACGAACATGACGCTATAACCACGAGTTCTGACATGCAACTGAACATAGACAATAACCCACAAAACCAAAATGGCAACCTAAATAGGATCCCCAATCAGAGACAACGATAAACAGCTGTCTTTGATTGGGAATCAATTGAGGCCACCATAGACCTACATATACCTAGACATACCAAAACTCCATAGATATACAAAAAACCCTAGACAATCCAAAAAACACACATACCACCCTCATCACACCCTGACCTAACCAAAATAATAAAGAAAACAAAGATAACTAAGGTCAGGGCGTGACCATACTAAACAAAAATATAAACACAACATGCAACAATTTCAACCATTTTTCTGAGCTACAGTTCATATAAGGAAATCAGTCATTTGAAATAAATAAATTAGGCTCAAATGTATGTATTTCACATGACTGGGCAGGGGCGCAGCCATGTTTGGGCCTGGAACGGCATAGGCCCACCCACTGGGGAGCCAGGCCCAGCTAATCAAAATGAGTTTTTCCCCCACAAAAGGGCTTATTACAGACAGAAATACTCAGTTTCATCAGCTGTCCAGGTGGCTGATCTCAGATGATCACGCAGGTGAAGAAGCCAGATGTGGAGGTCCTGGGCGGTTCCACCTTGTCTGCTGTTCTGACACTGGTTTGACGTACTGTCAAACTCTTTAAAACGATGTTGGAGGCGGTTTATGGTAGAGTAATTAACATGTGTTCACCCTTCTCACACCCCTCACACACCCTCATAGGAGGCTCTTCCTGTGCATCTGACTCCCTTCCAGCCCTCTCATCCTCTCATCCTTCCAGCCCTCCCTCTCATACTCTCATCCTTCCAGACCTCCCGCTCATCCTCTCATCCTTCCAGTCCTCCCTCTCATCCTCTCATCCTCTCATCCTTCCAGTCCTCCCTCTCATCCTCTCATCCTTCCAGCCCTCCCTCTCATCCTCTCGTCCTCTCATATTCCAGCCCTCCCTCTTATCCTCTCGTCCTCTAATCATCTCATCCTTACAGCCCCCCCTCATACTCTCATCCTCTCACCTTTCCAGCCCTCCCTCTCATCCTCTCATCCTTCCAGCCCTCCCTCCCATCCTCTCATCCTCTCATCCCTCTACACAACCCTAACATATCCCCAACTCTTCCTCTTTCTCCCGCATCTCCCATGGCAACTCGCTAATTAGTCCCTGCCACGGCAACAGAGGTGGCGTGGAGACAGTGGAAGGAGCGAGGAAGAAGGCCACCGAATGCCACTCCCCACGGCCACTAATAAAACACCCGCCGGGGGCATCCTGATCGATTGAGGCGCACTTTGGGCTGACGTCCTGCGAGGTCTCCGAGATGAATGAGCCGCCTGCGAACGAGAAGAAAGAGAAAATGAGGGGGGATTTTTTAAATCTTAGATCTCAGATTTGTGTGTTTGTCTGAGGGAGTCAAACCCCGGAGGAGGCATTTCATATGGAGATACTCACTAGTTAGATTCTTACTAGTTAGCTACTCACTAGTTACCTACTCACTAGTTAGCTCAATATTGCTTCAGTAGCTTTGCTAGTTTCTAAGTCTTTGCCTCCTTATTTCATGTACAGTACTTACATAATGTAAGGAAGGGAGACGAAGGGATGGTGTCACGCCCTGACCTTAAAGCTTTTTATGTCTCTATTTTGGTTTGGTCAGGGTGTGATTTAGGTGGGCATTCTATGTTCTTTTTTCTGTGTTTTTGTATTTCTTTGGAGGAGTGGTGCCAAGGCTGCGCACCAGAGCTCCAGTGCTCCCCCACAGCCCGGTTCATCCGGTGCCTCCTCTACGCACCAGGCCTCCTGTAGGTCTCCCCAGCCTGGTGAGCCCTGTGGCAGCCCCGCGCTCTGCGTCTCCTCCCTCCAGCGACGCCCTCCAGTCCGGACCCTCCAGAGGCGCCCTTCAGTCCGGAGCTCTCAACAAGGGTGCCCAGTCCGGGGCCCGCTACGAGGGTCGTCCCGCATCAGAGCCGCCACCGCGGAGAAATACATACTTAGGCAGCTTTTTCCCACATGGGGGTAGTTAATTTCTGTTTAGTGTTTTGCACCTTACAGGACTGTTTCAGTTATTCTCTTTGTTATTTTTGTTATAGTGTTCAGTTCCAATAAAAAACATGAACACTTACCACGCTGGGCTTTGGTCCGATGATTCCTCTTCCTCTTCTTCAGACGACGAATACCGTTACAGATGGAGAGAGAGATGGAGAGAGAGGGTGAAAGGAACAAAGGAGAGAATAGAGAGAGAGGGGAAGAGAAAGACTGAAAGACTGAAAGAGGGACACAAGGAATAGAGATGGTGAGAGGGAGCGAGGGAAGGGGGATCATTAGGGCCTGTCGTCTGTGCTGTGTGCTGTGTGTTAGCCACACACGCACACACACACACGCACACACACACACACGCACACACACACAGTCACTGAGGTTGATAGCCAGGGCCTAATAAGATAGAGCCGCAGTGGGAGCCTGGGAAACGGCCTGCTCTGTTTATGAAAATTCTGCCTTGACAGCAGAACCCTTTTCTACAGGCTGACTCAGAGGTGACCCGCCTCCTCTCTTAATTACCGTGCGGCGGAGAGACTGGTGACCCGGGTCATCGTCATGGTGAGGGTGTGAGTCATGAGTCAGACGCTTGCTCCGCCTCCTCACGCACACTGATCTGATTACTGACACAGCGTTAATGAAAGGGAGTCAACACACTCACACACACACGCACACGCACACGCACACACACACACACACACACACACGCACACGCACACGCACACGTACACACACACACACATACAAACATACACACACACATAAACATAAACTATTATTGACAAACATAAAAAAGCTAACATAAACAGATATGTGAATTCTCCCACACAGTTACACTGCAGGCACAGATGAACAGAAACATATGTACAGAGCCAACAAAGTGAAAACACAATTAACTAAAACGTCAACATGAAAACACTACGGTGGCAAAACTTAACACACACACACACACACACACACACACACACACACACACACACACACACACACACACACACACACACACACACACACACACACACACACACACACACACACACACACACACACACACACACACACACACACACACTTCAAACACACACACTTTAAATGTTGTACCTCTCAAACCTCTCTGTCATTATGAATTGAATCCACGGTGAGAGAGGTAACATTTGAGATGGCACCTCTCTCCTCAGTGTTATAACGTCAACAGCACAAAGTGTATACAGCCAGTCAAACAGTATATGCCAGAAGACAACAGACAGCAGGGGTTGAAGAGCTCCTGTTCAACACAGTGTCTCTACTCCATTCGTCACAACACCCTGGGTTCTAAGTTAATACAGCTCTCCTGGCTGGCCCTGTCACCGCCAAGGTAACGTTTACATGCCTACGCTCCGCCAACTAGGGCCCTGTGGAGGGATATATGAGTGTAAAGACTTGTGTGTTACTCCACTACAACTGTCCTGTGTAGAGTTAGATTGGCTTGGGTTTGATGGATGTTTGGGTGTTGCTTGTGTTTACTCTGGGGATAAATTATGGCAAGCTGCATATTGTCTTATTGGAAAGTGTTCTTGTGTTGGTTGTTATCTTGTATCTTGTCTGCAGAAGTGTTGTGTGGCGTAGTGAGGTTAAGGGCACATTGAAGAACATTGTGCTGAGACAAAGTGGAGTCGCAATTCAACAACTCAAATTCAAATCAAATCAAATCAAATTGTATCGGTCACATACACATGGTTAGCAGAAGTTAGTGCGAGTTTAGCGAAATGCTTGTGCTTTCAGTTCCGACAGTGCAGTAATATCTAACAAGTAATCTAACAATTCCCCAACAAACTACCTAATACACACAAATCTAAAGGGACAGAATAAGAATATGTACATATAAATATATGGATGAGCGATGGCCGAGTGGCATAGGCAAGACCTGCAAAAAAAAAGCCATATCTCAGACTGGCCAATATAAATCAAATATTAAGTTGGGCAAAAGAACACTCGCCCAAATCAAAAATGCCCAGATACATCTACCATGATTTGATTTGGTATTGGCAAAAGTTCCACATAAATACTATGCGGTTGGTGTTTTTTGTAATGACCATTGTGCTGTTGTTGCTGTTAGAAGTACTAAGGTTCCTAAGACAAACCCACGTTTTATTCGTAAGAGAGATCTGAAGTGTTTTAATGAGCAGGCTTTCTTTCATGATTTGTTTTATTTTGACAGGAGTAAGATTGAGTTTATCCCTGATGTGGAAACCGCCTGGAAATTATTTCATGATGGTTTTTTCCAAATAGTAAACAAACATGCCACATTCCGCAGGTTCAGGGTCAAAGGGCGGGATAATCCATGGTTTTCTTCTGAGCTGTCTTGTATTATTCACGACAGTAATCTAGCCTGGGCTAAAGCAAGGAAATCATGTTCTGATGCTGATTGGCTTATTTTTAGGGAGGTCAAGTCTGAATATTTTATGTCTGTTACCACTGATAACCTGAATGACCATAGAAAGTGTTGGAAGGCTATTAAGTCTATGTCTGGTAACAGTAATGTTAATGAATTAACGTCATGTGTTTTGAAGGACTCTGTTGGTGTATATGACAAAACTGAAATGCTGAATTGTTTCAATGAGCACTTTGTATCATCTGCTAGGTGGTTTGATTCAGTGTCCTCTGTCTCTGTACAACCCTGTGTGGATGAGCCAGTGAGAGCTGGTCAAACTTTTATCTTTTTGCCATTCTCAGTGCAGGTGGTACATAAAGCCCTGAAATCATCCTTAGATCAGAGAAAGCCTGCAGGTCCTGATCTTTTGGATCCCTGCTTTTTAAATCTGGCAGCTGATTTCATAGCTGAACCACTTACATATCTGTTCAATCTAACCCTGGAATGGCATGAAATTCAGAAAATCTGGAAATCAGCATTTGTCCTACTACTTTTAAAAGGAGGAGATCTCCTTTTAAAGAACTATTTTAAATAATTTTAGGCCAATCTCAAAGCTGTCACCCCTGGTGAAAATACTTGAAACCCTTGTGAGTGAACAGCTAAAATAGTTTTTATTTACTAACTCTATTTTATCAATTTACCAATCGGGCTTCAGGAAGAAGCATAGCACAATTACAGCAGCCATGACGGTTTTAAATGATATCACTGAAGCCCCTGACAAAAACAGCACTGTGTCTCACTTTTTATTGATCTCTCTAAGGCTCTTGATACAGTTGATCATGCTATACTAAGGCAGAGATGGTCGAGTGTAAGTCTTTCGGAGCATGCAGTTGCATGGTTTGCTAACTATCTGTCTGATAGAACTCAGTGCACTCAATTTGATGGGCTTATGTCTGTTAAATTGTCTGTCTTTAATGGTGTGCCCCAAGGCTCTGCTCTGTACTTGGTCCTCTCTTATTCACTATTTATATAAATGATTTAGACAAAAATGTCCAAAATGCGCAACTTCATTTTTATGCTGATGATACTGTTATTTACTGTTGTGCCTCGTCTCTTACAAAAGCTTTCCAGAACTTGCAAACTGCTTTTTATACTGTTCAACATACCTTGTGTCAATTGAAGCTTATCCTCAATACAGACTAAACGAAACTAATGGTGTTTTCTAAAGCAAGAAATAGACCTCTGAACCTTTCACCTATTACTACCTGTCAGGGCAAGGAGATTGAGGCTGTAACCTCATATAAATATCTTGGAAGTTTAATGGATGACGGCCTCTCTTTTAAATTGCATATTCAACAACTTACAAAGAAATTGAAGTTGAAATTGCGATTTTATTTTAGGAATAAGGGCTGTTTTTCTTTTGAAGCCTGAAGGAGGCTAGTATCAGCTACATTTATGCCTTTACTAGACTATGGGGATATTTTATATATGAATGCTTTCGCCCAGTGTTTGAGATCAATTGACACCCTTTACCATGGCACTTTGAGATTTATTTTAAACTGCAAAACCCTTACGCACCACTGCACTTTGTATACCGGGTTGGCTGGCCTTCTCTAGTCACTCGTAGGCTCAGGCACTGGTATACCTTTATTTACAAAGCCATTTTGGATTTACTACCTTTTTATCTGGGCATTTTTATTCTTCAGAAATGTGGTGGGTACTCTCTTCGTTCACTGAACTTTATCCTGCTAACTGTTCCAAATGTCCGAACTGAATTTGGGAAAAGGGCTTTTATGTACTCTGCGCCATCGTCTTGGAACACCTTACAAAATACTGGAAGAACTTGTCCCGATTGGTGTTTTTAAATCACTGATGAATTGAGACTGATTCCTTGACCTGTCACTGTTTTTCATTTGCTGTTTTTGATTTTGTTTTATATTCTTGTGAATTCTATGGTTTTTACAAGATTACTTAGTAATAGTTTTTCATGTTGTTTGTCTGTCATTTTTATAATGACTTGGTGATGCCTATCTTGGCCAGGACGCTCTTGAAAAAGAGATTTTAAATCTCAATGAGCCCTTCCTGTTTAAATAAAGTTTAAATAAATTAAATAAATAAATAAAATGGACAGAGGAACTCTGCCTAGAAGACCAGCATCCCGGAGTCGCCTCTTCACTGTTGCCGTTGAGACTGGTGTTTTGTGGGTACTATTTAATGAAGCTGCCATTTGAGGACTTGTGAGGCATCTGTTTCTCAAACTAGACATTAATCTCACTCTCACTCCTCTTTCTATCCTGGTTAGAGTCAGTTTGATCTGTTCTATGAAGGCAGTAGTACACAGCATTATACGAGATCTTCAGCTTCTTGGCAATTTCCCCAATTTCATTCTCAGAACAAGAATAGACGGAAGAGTTTCAAAATAAACGTCTTTGTTTCTGTCCATTTTGAGCCTGTAATCGAACCCACAAACGCTGATGCTCCATATACTCAACTAGTCTATAGAAGGCCAGTTTTAATGAGCACAACAGTTTTCAGCTGTGCTAACATAATTGCAAAAGGGTTCTCTAATTAGCCTTTTAAAATGATACACTTGGATTAGCTGACACAACATGCCATTTGAACACAGGAGTGATGATTGCTGATAATGGGCCTCTGAACGCCTATGTAGATATTCCATTTAAAAAACTGCCTTTTCCAGCTACAATAGTCATTTACAACATTAACAATGTCTACACTGTATTTCTGATCAATTTGATGTTATTTTAATGTACAGAAAATGTGTTTTTCTTTCAAAAACAAGGACATTTTTATTTGGTATTGTATGTATTGGACATATACTAAATAGTCCAAATTGGTGAAGTAAAATTTTAAAAATGACTTGTTTCAAAAAATACAAAAGAATTCAAACTGAAAAGTGGTACGTACATATGTATTCACCACCTTTGCTATGAAGCTCCTAAATACGATCTGGTACAACCAATTACCTTCAGAGGTCACGTAATTTGTTAGATTGCACACAGTTGGACTTTATTTAAGTGTCACATGATCTCAGTATATGTTCTGAAAGGCCCCAGAGTCTGCAACACCACTAAGCAAGCAGTACCATGAAGACCAAGGAGCTCTCCAAACAGGTCATGGACAAGGTTGTGGAGAAGTACAGATCAGGCTTGAGTTCTAAAACAATATCAGAAACTTTGAACATCCCACAGAGCACCATTAAATCCATTATTAAAAAAATAATATGGCACCACAACAAACCTGCCAATAGAGGGCCGCCCACCAAAACTCACAGACAAGGCATGGAGGGCATTAATCAGAAAGGCAACAAAGAGACTAAAGATAACCCTGAAGGAGCTGCAAAGATCCACAGCGGAGATTGTAGTATCTGTCCATAGGACCACTTTAAGACGTACACTCCAGAGCTGCGCTTTACGGAAGATTGTCCAGAGAAAAAGCCATTGCTTCAAGAAAAAAATAAGCAAACACGTTTGGTGTTCGCCAAAAGGCATGTGGGAGACTCCCCAAACATATGGAAGAAGGTACTCTGGTCAGATGAGACAAAAATGTTGCTTTTAGGCCATCAAGGAAAATGCTATGTCTGGTGCAAACCCAACACCTCCCATCACCCCGAGATTAGCATCCCCACAGTGAAGCATGGTGGTGGCAGCATCATGCTGTGGGGATGTTTTTCATCCGCAGAGACTGGGAAACTGGTCTGAACTGAAGGAATGATGGATGGTCCTAAATACATGGAAAATCTTGAGTAATCCTGTTTAAGTCTTCCAGAAATTTGAGACTGGGATGGAGGTTCACCTTCCAGCAGGACAATGACCCTAAGCATACTGCTAAAACCACACTTGAGTGGTCTAAGGGGAAATATTTAAACATCTTGGAATGGCGTAGTCAAAGCCCAGACCTCAATCCAATTGAGAATCTGTGGTATGAATTAAAGATTGCTGTACACCAGCGTAACCCTTCCAACTTGAAGGAGCTGGAGCAGTTTTGCCTTGAAGAATGGGGTAAAAAATCCCAGTGGATCGATGTGCCAAGCTGATAGAGACATATCCCTAGAGACTTGCAGCTGTAAATGCTGCAAAAGATGGCTCTACAAAGTATTGAATTTGGGGGGGTGAATAGTTACGCTCAATATTTCCTGTTCTTTTTGTATTATTTCTTGTTTGTTTCACAATAAAAAATATTTTGCATAGAGCACACACATGCAGAGTAGACACACACACACACACACACACACACACACACACACACACACACACACACACACACACACACACACACACACACACACACACACACACACACACACACACACACACACACACACACACACACAGAGAGACAATTGTGTGTGCACACACGGGGTCAAGTGAGGGGAATCCCCGCAGACACACACACTGACCTCAGCTTTTGAACTCTGCAGATAAACGATTGAAGAAAAACACAAGGAGAGAAGAAGAAAAATGTTCTCCCTCTCCATGCTCCTTCCCTCCCTGCTTTCCTCTCCCATAGCAGCTCATTTATCATATCACCTCAGTGGTGTTTGGGTTCGGCACAAAATTATTTGGAGCCTAAAAATATCAAATAAGCGCTACCTTTTTTAGCGGCAGGTGTCTCGGGCAGCAGAGAGACTATAAACATGACTGGCCAACCGGGTTAATTGTATTCATTTGTGTGGGTTTTAATGTCGGTTTGAAAATAAACGCAGCAGCTATGTTTTTATTTAACCATCGTCTCCTCTCTCCTATGGCTCAGTTGAACCCAAATGCAGATTTGAGCTGTCAGGAGTGTTGACACTGTGTTTACACACTGAAATAACAAAAGGCAAAATAAAGAGAAAAATAATTGCTTATTTTTCAGGTTGAATGACCCCTTTTTAGAAGACCAGGAGTAAACACTCCTGTGGCATTGTGGGAGATGTGTTATTATGGTTTTTATTAGAGACGGGAAGACACAGAGCTGTAAAAAAGCTTCTCTACTGTAGTCGTCAGTCGCCCTCCCTTTCTCCTCAGCCAGGTCACTCAACATCTACTGAGAAATGTTCTCTACTGTCGTCGTCAGTCGCCCTCCCTTTCTCCTCAGCCAGGTCACTCAACATCTACTGAGAAATGTTCTCTACTATAGTCGTCAGTCGCCCTCCCTTTCTCCTCAGCCAGGTCACTCAACATCTACTGAGAAATGTTCTCTACTATAGTCATCAGTCGCCCTCCCTTTCTCCTCAGCCAGGTCACTCAACATCTACTAAGAAATGAAACGCCCGTCCAGGTTAGCAGGACGTCCGGAGATTATGTCAGAACCGTCCACTACGGGGAACGGTCAATGCTATTACCATCAAATAAGCTTGGGTTTTGCTAGGGCATTGTGGACAGGGATGGCAGATGGGTGGTGAAACACGATAATGGAGATAGCACTGTACTGGTGAAACACGATAATGGAGAGGGCACTGTACAGGTGAAACACGATAATGGAGATGGCACTGTACTGGTGAAACACGATAATGGAGTAGCACTGTACAGGTGAAACACGATAATGGAGATGGCACTGTACAGGTGAAACACGATAATGGAGATGGCACTGTACAGGTGAAACACGATAATGGAGATGGCACTGTACTGGTGAAACACGATAATGGAGATAGCACTGTACAGGTGAAACACGATAATGGAGATGGCACTGTACAGGTGAAACACGATAATGGAGATGGCACTGTACTGGTGAAACACGATAATGGAGATAGCACTGTACAGGTGAAACACGATAATGGAGATGGCACTGTACTGGTGAAACACGATAATGGAGATGGCACTGTACAGGTGAAACACGATAATGGAGAGGGCACTGTACAGGTGAAACACGATAATGGAGATGGCACTGTACTGGTGAAACACGATAATGGAGATGGCACTGTACAGGTGAAGCACGATAATGGAGATGGCACTGTACAGGTGAAACACGATAATGGAGATGGCACTGTACTGGTGAAACACGATAATGGAGAGGGCACTGTACAGGTGAAACACGATAATGGAGATGGCACTGTACAGGTGAAACATGATAATGGAGATGGCACTGTACAGGTGAAACACGATAATGGAGCTAGCAATGTAGAGAAAGCAACAAGGGAACAGAAAGCACTACACCTCATCTATTGCCAGGGACAAGGTGCTTTTGTATGACCATGAGAGCCTGTGTTGCTTTGCTCTAGTTCCTCCCAACGTACCCCTTATCATCCTCATAAGAGCTAGGCCAAAAGTGTACACTGTGAATCACCGTACAGAACCTTTCATTGCATTCCCGCTGGTTGCGTGACGCACAGTCAAGATTTTTATACCTAATGTATATTGCATAATGCCTCTTCCTTGGCGTTATCTACATGTATATCTTGAAAACAATTCATTGTAAGTAAAATGGACGATAAGTGTTCTTGCAAGGAAAGGTATGGTGGTGAGATTGGTCAATTGAGCTATTTTCCGTTATCAGGCCTTGGCGGGTGAAGAAAATAAACCTCTCTTTAGCCTCCCTTCAGGAGGCCAGGTTGTTGAACAGTCTGTTCCTCTCGTTTCTCATATACCCGGTATAGTGGTAGAACTACCCACCGCCTTGCTATCGTCCCCGAGACAGGATGGATGCTGGATCATAAGAAACCCTCAGGTCGGGGAATAATTACTTGTGTCAGTCTTTTCGCAGGAATATTTAATCACTCCAATTAAGATTTTTTTTTTTCAAATTTCAATCTATCACCATTGTGTTCAGTACACCAGTCATGGGTGGCAGGTAGCCTAACGGTAAGAGTGTAAGACCAGTCACTGAAAGGAAGGTAGCAGGTTCTAATACCCAAGCTGACAAGGTGCCATTTTTTGGGGTCGATTGGCATTGATCAAGGCACTTAACCCTAATTAGCTCCATGGGCGCCGTACTACTATGGCTGACCTTGTAAAAACAACACATCGCACTGCACCTATCATACTACTATGGCTGACCCTGTAAAAACAACACATTGCACTGCACCTATCATACTACTATGGCTGACCCTGTAAAAACAACACATCGCACTGCACCTATCATACTACTATGGCTGACCCTGTAAAAACAACACATTGCACTGCACCTATCATACTGACCCTGTAAAAACAACACATCACACTGCACCTATCATACTACTATGGCTGACCCTGTAAAAACAACACATCACACTGCACCTATCATACTACTATGGCTGACCCTGTAAAAACAACACATTGCACTGCACCTATCATACTACTATGGCTGACCCTGTAAAAACAACACATCGCACTGCACCTATCATACTACTATGGCTGACCCTGTAAAAACAACACATTGCACTGCACCTATCATACTGACCCTGTAAAAACAACACAATGCACTGCACCTATCATACTGACCCTGTAAAAACAACACATCACACTGCACCGATCATACTACTATGGCTGACCCTGTAAAAACAACACATAGCAATGCACCTATCATACTACTATGACTGACCCTGTAAAAACAACACATCGCACTGCACCTATCATACTACTATGGCTGACCCTGTAAAAACAACACATCACACTGCACCTATCATACTACTATGGCTGACCCTGTAAAAACAACACATTGCACTGCACCTATCATACTACTATGGCTGACCCTGTAAAAACAACACATCGCACTGCACCTATCATACTACTATGGCTGATCCTGTAAAAACAACACAATGCACTGCACCTATCATACTACTATGGCTGACCCTGTAAAAACAACATATTCCACTGCACCTATCATACTACTATGGCTGACCCTGTAAAAACAACATATTCCACTGCACCTATCATACTACTATGGCTGACCCTGTAAAAACAACATATTCCACTGCACCTATCATACTACTATGGCCGACCCTGTAAAAACAACACATTGCACTGCACCTATCATACTGACCCTGTAAAAACAACACAATGCACTGCACCTATCAGACTGACCCTGTAAAAACAACACATCACACTGCACCTATCATACTACTATGGCTGACCCTGTAAAAACAACACATCACACTGCACCTATCATACTACTATGGCTGACCCTGTAAAACAACACATTGCACTGCACCTATCATACTACTATGGCTGACCCTGTAAAAACAACACATCACACTGCACCTATCATACTACTATGGCTGACCCTGTAAAAACAACACATTGCACTGCACCTATCATACTACTATGGCTGACCCTGTAAAAACAACACATCACACTGCACCTATCATACCACCATGGCTGACCCTGTAAAAACAACACATCGCACTGCACCTATCATACTGACCCTGTAAAAACAACACATTGCACTGCACCTATCATACTACTATGGCTGACCCTGTAAAAACAACACATCACACTGCACCCATCATACTACTATGGCTGACCCTGTAAAACAACACATTGCACTGCACCTATCATACTACTATGGCTGACCCTGTAAAAACAACACATTGCAGTGCACCTATCATACTACTATGGCTGACCCTGTAAAAACAACACATCGCACTGCACCTATCATACTACTATGGCTGACCCTCTAAAAACAACACATCGCACTGCACCTATCATACTACTATGGCTGATCCTGTAAAAACAACACAATGCACTGCACCTATCATACTACTATGGCTGACCCTGTAAAAACAACATATTCCACTGCACCTATCATACTACTATGGCTGACCCTGTAAAAACAACATATTCCACTGCACCTATCATACTACTATGGCTGACCCTGTAAAACAACACATCGCACTGCACCTATCATACTGACCCTGTAAAAACAACACAATGCACTGCACCTATCATACTGACCCTGTAAAAACAACACATCACACTGCACCGATCATACTACTATGGCTGACCCTGTAAAAACAACACATAGCATTGCACCTATCATACTACTATGACTGACCCTGTAAAAACAACACATCGCACTGCACCTATCATACTACTATGGCTGACCCTGTAAAAACAACACATCACACTGCACCTATCATACTACTATGGCTGACCCTGTAAAAACAACACATCACACTGCACCTATCATACTACTATGGCTGACCCTGTAAAAACAACACATTGCACTGCACCTATCATACTACTATGGCTGACCCTGTAAAAACAACACATTGCACTGCACCTATCATACTACTATGGCTGACCCTGTAAAAACAACACATCGCACTGCACCTATCATACTACTATGGCTGATCCTGTAAAAACAACACAATGCACTGCACCTATCATACTACTATGGCTGACCCTGTAAAAACAACATATTCCACTGCACCTATCATACTACTATGGCTGACCCTGTAAAAACAACATATTCCACTGCACCTATCATACTACTATGGCTGACCCTGTAAAAACAACATATTCCACTGCACCTATCATACTACTATGGCCGACCCTGTAAAAACAACACATTGCACTGCACCTATCATACTGACCCTGTAAAAACAACACAATGCACTGCACCTATCATACTGACCCTGTAAAAACAACACATCACACTGCACCGATCATACTACTATGGCTGACCCTGTAAAAACAACACATCACACTGCACCTATCATACTACTATGGCTGACCCTGTAAAAACAACACATTGCACTGCACCTATCATACTACTATGGCTGACCCTGTAAAAACAACACATCACACTGCACCTATCATACTACTATGGCTGACCCTGTAAAAACAACACATTGCACTGCACCTATCATACTACTATGGCTGACCCTGTAAAAACAACACATCACACTGCACCTATCATACCACCATGGCTGACCCTGTAAAAACAACACATCGCACTGCACCTATCATACTGACCCTGTAAAAACAACACATTGTACTGCACCTATCATACTACTATGGCTGACCCTGTAAAAACAACACATCACACTGCACCCATCATACTACTATGGCTGACCCTGTAAAACAACACATTGCACTGCACCTATCATACTACTATGGCTGACCCTGTAAAAACAACACATTGCAGTGCACCTATCATACTACTATGGCTGACCCTGTAAAAACAACACATCGCACTGCACCTATCATACTACTATGGCTGACCCTCTAAAAAAACAACACATCGCACTGCACCTATCATACTACTATGGCTGATCCTGTAAAAACAACACAATGCACTGCACCTATCATACTACTATGGCTGACCCTGTAAAAACAACATATTCCACTGCACCTATCATACTACTATGGCTGACCCTGTAAAAACAACATATTCCACTGCACCTATCATACTACTATGGCTGACCCTGTAAAACAACACATCGCACTGCACCTATCATACTGACCCTGTAAAAACAACACAATGCACTGCACCTATCATACTGACCCTGTAAAAACAACACATCACACTGCACCGATCATACTACTATGGCTGACCCTGTAAAAACAACACATAGCATTGCACCTATCATACTACTATGACTGACCCTGTAAAAACAACACATCGCACTGCACCTATCATACTACTATGGCTGACCCTGTAAAAACAACACATCACACTGCACCTATCATACTACTATGGCTGACCCTGTAAAAACAACACATCACACTGCACCTATCATACTACTATGGCTGACCCTGTAAAAACAACACATTGCACTGCACCTATCATACTACTATGGCTGACCCTGTAAAAACAACACATCACACTGCACCTATCATACCACCATGGCTGACCCTGTAAAAACAACACATCGCACTGCACCTATCATACTGACCCTGTAAAAACAACACATTGCACTGCACCTATCATACTACTATGGCTGACCCTGTAAAAACAACACATCACACTGCACCCATCATACTACTATGGCTGACCCTGTAAAACAACACATTGCACTGCACCTATCATACTACTATGGCTGACCCTGTAAAAACAACACATTGCACTGCACCTATCATACTACTATGGCTGACCCTGTAAAAACAACACATCGCACTGCACCTATCATACTACTATGGCTGACCCTGTAAAAACAACACATCGCACTGCACCTATCATACTACTATGGCTGATCCTGTAAAAACAACACAATGCACTGCACCTATCATACTACTATGGCTGACCCTGTAAAAACAACATATTCCACTGCACCTATCATACTACTATGGCTGACCCTGTAAAAACAACATATTCCACTGCACCTATCATACTACTATGGCTGACCCTGTAAAAACAACATATTCCACTGCACCTATCATACTACTATGGCCGACCCTGTAAAAACAACACATTGCACTGCACCTATCATACTACTATGGCTGACCCTGTAAAACAACACATCGCACTGCACCTATCATACTGACCCTGTAAAAACAACACAATGCACTGCACCTATCATACTACTATGGCCAACCCTGTAAAAACAACACATTGCACTGCACCTATCATACTACTATGGCTGACCCTGTAAAAACAACACATCACACTGCACCTATCATACTACTATGGCTGACCCTGTAAAAACAACACATCGCACTGCACCTATCATACTACTATGGCTGACCCTGTAAAAACAACACATTGCACTGCACCTATCATACTACTATGGCTGACCCTGTAAAACAACACATCACATTGCACCTATCATACTACTATGACTGACCCTGTAAAAACAACATATTCCACTGCACCTATCATATTACTATGGCTGACCCTGTAAAAACAACATATTCCACTGCACCTATCATACTACTATGGCTGACCCTGTAAAAACAACATATTCCACTGCACCTATCATACTACTATGGCTGACCCTGTAAAAACAACATATTCCACTGCACCTATCATACTACTATGGCTGACCCTGTAAAAACAACATATTCCACTGCACCTATCATACTACTATGGCTGACCCTGTAAAAACAACACATCACACTGCACCTATCATACTACTATGGCTGACCCTGTAAAAACAACATATTCCACTGCACCTATCATACTACTATGGCTGACCCTGTAAAAACAACATATTCCACTGCACCTATCATACTACTATGGCTGACCCTGTAAAAACAACACATTGCACTGAACCTATCATACTACTATGGCTGACCCTGTAAAAACAACATATTCCACTGCACCTATCATACTACTATGGCTGACCCTGTAAAAACAACATATTCCACTGCACCTATCATACTACTATGGCTGACCCTGTAAAAACAACATATTCCACTGCACCTATCATACTACTATGGCTGACCCTGTAAAAACAACACATGACACTGCACCTATCATACTACTATGGCTGACCCTGTAAAAACAACACATTGCACTGCACCTATCATACTACTATGGCTGACCCTGTAAAAACAACACATCACACTGCACCTATCATACTACTATGGCTGACCCTGTAAAAACAACACATCACACTGCACCTATCATACTACTATGGCTGACCCTGTAAAAACAACACATTGCACTGCACCTATCATACTACTATGGCTGACCCTGTAAAAACAACACATTGCACTGAACCTATCCACTAATGTTGACAGTAAAACAATAACAATAGTAATAATAATAATAAACATGTTAGTTGGTGTACAGCTTCGGGAATTGAAACCACAGAAAGAAGGGTGTCTGACTGAACATGGTGTTTTTAGGCGGTGTCAATAAAAAGGTTCCCGCAATCTATTGTACTGGGCACAATTTCCCATTCGGATCGCTGTTGTCAATGCTTTTGGAAATACAGTAAGAAGATTGGTTTGATTGGCAACTTTGTTTATGAAAACGTTCACTCATTTGGCTGTACTGTGCAAAGTTTCATATTCTGATTGGTGTCAGGTAAGCCTTTGGAAATACAGGAAGATCTTTGAAAGACCCCAGAGCTCAAGATCTACTAATAATGCAATCTCAAGAAGTTTGGATCTGTTTTGAGTAAAGCCAGTGGGTCTATGTATGTGGATGACTCAACACTATACATGTCAGCTACTACAGCAAGTGAAATCACTGCAACACTTAACAAAGAGCTGCAGTTAGTTTCAGAATGTGTGGCAAGGAATAAGTTAGTCCTAAATATTTCAAAAACTAAAAGCATTGTATTTAGGACAAATCATTCACTAAACCCTAAACCTCAACTAATCTTGTAATGAATAATGTGAAAATTGAGCAAGTTGAGTCATGAGTCAACTGTCATGGTCAAAACATATTGATACAACAGTAGCTAAGATGGGGAGAAGTCTGTCCATAATAAAGCACTATTTTACCTTTTTAACAACACTATCAACAAGACAGGTCCTACAGGCTCTAGTTTTGTCGCACCTGGACTGCTGTTCAGTCCTGTGGTCAGGTGCCACAAAGAGGGACTTTTGCAATTGGCTCAGATCAGGGCAGCACGGCTGGCCCTTGGTTATCTTTGTTTTCTTTATTATTTTGGTTAGGTCAGGGTGTGACATGGGGGTTTTATGTGTTTGTCTTGTCTAGGGGTTTGTATGTTTATGGGGCTGTTTCCTGTCTAGGTAAATTGTATGTCTATGGTTGCCTAGATTGGTTCTCAATTAGAGGCAGCTGTCTATCGTTGTCTCTGATTGGGAACCATATTTAGGCAGCCATATTCTCTGGGTATTTTGAGGATGATTGTTTCCTGTGTCAGTGTTTGTGCCACACGGGACTGTTTTGGGTTTTCACGGTTCTTGTTTTGTAGTTGTGTTCATGTTGAGTTTTCCTATTAAAACCACGGACACTTACCACGATGCGTATTGGTCCGATCCTTGTTTCACCTCTTCAGAGGAAGAGGAGGAAATCTGCTGTGACAGTACACAGAACGCTAACATAAACAATATGCAAGTCAATCTCTCCTGGCTCAAAGTGGAAGAGAGATTGACTTTGTCATTACTTGTATTTATGAGAGCCATTGTTGAATGCACCGAGCTGTCTGTTAGAGGTAATGGCACACAGCTTGGACACCCATACATACCCACAAGACATGCCACCAGAGGTCTCTTCACAGTCCCCAAGTCAGGAGCAGACTATGGGAGGCTCACAATACTATATAGAGCCATGTCTTCATGGATCTCTATTCCACATCAAGTAACTGTTTTTTTTCTTTTCTTTTTTACCTTTATTTTACTCGGCAGGTCAGTTAAGAACACATTTTTATTTTCAATGACGGCCTAGTGGGTTAACTGCCTGTTCAGGGGCAGAATGACAGATTTATACCTTGTCAGCTCGGGGATTCAAACTTGCAACCTTTCCGGTTACTAGTCCAACGCTCTAACCACTAGGCTACCCTGCCGCCCCAGGGTAGCCAAGCAATAGAATCAGATTTAAAAGCAGATAAAAATACACCTTATGGAGCAGTGGGGACTATGAAGAGACACAGACACAGACACATGCATACACACAATAACATACGCACCATACACACACATGATAACATACGCACATGTATACACACATGTACACATGGATTTTGTGTTGTAGATATGTGGTAGTAGAGTAGGGGATCCATATCTAATAAGCATTTTGATTAATCAAATGTAATTTAGGCCAACACACAAGTAGCCCAAGAATGTTGTCCGTTTAGTCGAAACTCCAGTTGTTTGTGGAAGGAAATGAACAGTCACTCCTGGTACTTTTCAACTCTTGAAGGAAAAGCTCATCACAAACTGTACCATTTGTTCCAGACTACAAAAATATTTACAGAGCTGTATGTTTCTGTTTCCATGGCTTTTGGGCTTTTACAAACTACCCACAATTCCCCAGTGGTTTCTGAGAGATGCCACTGAAATGCTCCGTAAGCCCACCACGGATTTGGACATTTCAGGCAGCCTTCATAAACAACTAATTATTATATGGGGATGAAAAATAGTATAACATTAATGTCTGCTCATCCCCTTAAATCTTGACGACTAAGATTTTGTTTGCGTTCCGTAATCTGTCGACAACACCATCGACGAGACCATTAGCCTTCATTCAACTGTCATGTGGATTCAAATGAGTCTGGAATGAGCATCGCAACGTATCCCAGGTTGTCCGAAAAAAAGAACTGTTGATTTTAATTAGCTTGATAAAAGCTTGAGGTATTATAGGATAATATTTAGAAATGTGAGAAATGTGGAGTGTTTTATCTGAGTTGATGTTGATTTGTCACGTTCTGACCTTTATTTTCTGTGTTTTGTGTTTAGTTAGTATGGTCAGGGCGTGAGTTGGGTGGGCAGTCTATGTTTGTTTGTCTAGGTTTTGGGAATTTCTATGTTTCGGCCTAGTATGGTTCTCAATCAGAGGCAGGTGTCATTAGTTGTCTCTGATTGAGAATCATACTTAGGTGGCCTGGGTTTCACTGTGTGTTGGTGGGTGATTGTTTCCTGTCTCTGTGTGTGCACCAGATAGGACTGTAATTTGAGTTTTCACATTTCTTTTTTGTAGTCAGTTGTTCATGTGTACCTTAAAGCATTAAAAAGAACCATGGACAATTACCACGCCGCGTATTGGTCCTCTGATCCGTTTCGCCTCTCCTCTTCGGAAGAAGAGGAGGAAATTCATTACAGAATCACCCACCACAATCGGACCAAGCGGCGTGGTAAAGGACAGCGACGACAGCAGCAGCAGCATCAACAACAGAGGCCACCATCACAGGACTCCTGGACATGGGAGCAGATATTGAACGGAGAGGGACCCTGGGCACGGGCTGGGGAAAATCGCAGCCCCAAAGCAGAGCTGGAGGCAGCGAAAGCTGATCGGCGGCAATATGAGGAGCCAGCACGGCAGTGCGACAGGTACGAGAGGCAGCCCCAAATTTTTTTTTGGGGGGGGCACACGAGGTGTGGTACTAAGCCAGGTAGCAGACCTGAGCTCACTCCTCGTGCTTATTATGAGCAGCGCATTACTGGTCAGGCACCGTGTTATGCGGTTGAGCGCACGGTGTCGCCAGTGCGTGTCCATAGCCCGGTGCGCTATAGGGCAGCCCCCGAGAGTGCCATGCGAGTGTGGGCATTGAGCCAGGGCGTATGGTGCCTGCTCAGCGGGTCTGGTCGCCGGTACGCAGTCTTGGTCCAGGTTATCCTGCGCCGGCTCTGCGTGCTGTGTCTCCGGGGCGCTGGGAGGGTGCAGTGCGTCCTCTGCCTGCGCTCCGCTCGTACCGGGCAACTGTGGGAGTGGAGCCTAGGGGAGAGGTGCGTGTAGTAAGCACTAGATCTCCCGTGCTTACCCACAGCCCGGTTCAACCTGTGCCTGCACTCTTGAGGGTCCGGGCTCGAGTAGTTGTCCAGCCTGGGGAAGTGGTGCCAAGGTTGCGCACCAGAGCTCCAGTGCTCCCCACAGCCCGGTCTTTCAGGCTCCTCCTAACACCAAGCCTCCTGAAAGTCTCCCCAGCCTGGTAGTTCCTGTGGCAGCCCCACGCACCAGGCTGTCTCTCAGTCTCCTCCCTGCAGGTGCTCCCGCCTGTCCGGCGCTGCTGCCGGAGCCTCCCGCCTGTCCGGCGCCGCTGCCGGAGCCTCCCGCCTGTCCGGAGCCTCCCGCCGGTCCGGCGCGCTGCCGGAGCCTCCCGCCTGTCCGGCGCGCTGCCGGAGCCTCCCGCCTGTCCGGCGCCGCGTCCGGAGCCTCCCGCCTGTCCGGCGCGCTGCCGGAGCCTCCCGCCTGTCCGGCGCCGCTGCCGGAGCCTCCCGCCTGTCCGGCGCCGCTGCCGGAGCCTCCCGCCTGTCCGGAGCCTCCCGCCTGTCCGGCGCCGCTGCCGGAGCCTCCCGCCTGTCCGGCGCCGCTGCCGGAGCCTCCCGCCTGTCCGGCGCCGCTGCCGGAGCCTCCCGCCTGTCCGGAGCCTCCCGCCTGTCCGGCGCCGCTGCCGGAGCCTCCCGCCTGTCCGGCGCCGCTGCCGGAGCCTCCCGCCTGTCCGGCGCTGCTGCCGGAGCCTCCCGCCTGTCCGGCGCTGCTGCCGGAGCCTCCCGCCTGTCCGGCGCTGCTGCCGGAGCGTCCCGCCTGTCCGGCGCCGCTGCTGGAGCGTCCCGCCTGTCTGGCGCCGCTGCCGGAGCGTCCCGCCTGTCTGGCGCCGTTGCCGGAGCGTCCCTCCTGTCCGGCGCCGCTGCTGGAGCGTCCCGCCTGTCCGGCGCCGCTGCCTCCTGTAGCAGCTCCACGCACCAGGCTGTCTCTCTGTCTCCTCTCTGCAGGTGCTCCCGCCTGTCCGGCGCCGTTGCCGGAGCGTCCCGCCTGTCCGGCGCCGCGGCTGGAGCGTCCCGCCTGTCCGGCGCCGCTGCCTCCTGTAGCAGCTCCACGCACCAGGCTGTCTCTCTGTCTCCTCTCTGCAGGTGCTCCCGCCTGTCCGGCGCCGCTGCCGGAGCGTCCCGCCTGTCCGGCGCCGCTGCCGGAGCCTCCCGCCTGTCCGGCGCCGCTGCCGGAGCCTCCCGCCTGTCCGGCGCCGCTGCCGGAGCCTCCCGCCTGTCCGGAGCCTCCCGCCTGTCCGGCGCCGCTGCCGGAGCCTCTCGCCTGTCCGGCGCCGCTGCCGGAGCCTCCCGCCTGTCCGGCGCCGCTGCCGGAGCCTCCCGCCTGTCCGGCGCCGCTGCCGGAGCCTCCCGCCTGTCCGGCGCCGCTGCCGGAGCGTCCCGCCTGTCCGGCGCCGCTGCCGGAGCCTCCCGCCTGTCCGGCGCCGCTGCCGGAGCCTCCCGCCTGTCCGGCGCCGCTGCCGGAGCGTCCCGCCTGTCCGGCGCCGCTGCCGGAGCGTCCCGCCTGTCCGGCGCCGCTGCCAGAGCCCCTCAGCCCAGAGGCGCCAGAGCCCCTCAGCCCAGAGGCGCCAGAGCCCCTGTCCCTCTGTCCAGAGCCCCTGTCCCTCTGGCCAGAGCCCCTGCCCCTCTGTCCCGAGCTGCCCCTCTGTCCAGTGGGGTCATTGAGAGGGGTTGCCATGGTGAGAAAGCCACGGAGGCGGAAAATAAGGCGGACAAAGACAAGGGTGAAGTGGGGTCCGCGTCCCGCGCCAGAACCGCCACCGCGGACAGACGCCCACCCAGACCCTCCCCTATAGGTCAAGGTTTTGCGGCCGGAGTCCGCACCTTTGGGGGGGGGTACTGTCACGTTCTGACCTTTATTTTCTGTGTTTTGTGTTTAGTTAGTATGGTCAGGGCGTGAGTTGGGTGGGCAGTCTATGTTTGTTTGTCTAGGTTTTGGGAATTTCTATGTTTCGGCCTAGTGTGGTTCTCAATCAGAGGCAGGTGTCATTAGTTGTCTCTGATTGAGAATCATACTTAGGTGGCCTGGGTTTCACTGTGTGTTGGTGGGTGATTGTTTCCTGTCTCTGTGTGTGCACCAGATAGGACTGTAATTTGAGTTTTCACATTTTTTGTTTTGTTAGTTTGTTCATGTGTACCTTAAAGCATTAAAAAAGTACCATGGAAAATTACCACGCCGCGTATTGGTCCTCTGATCCGTTTCGCCTCTCCTCTTCGGAAGAAGAGGAGGAAACTCATTACATGATTGGTCCTCTTTCTTTACGCGGCATCATTGAAAAACAAGTATTTACATGAATGTGCTCACACTGGCTCATATTTGTGAAAAAAGGGTTGGCATGGTTACATACAAAAACACACACATGGTTTCTCATAGTGTGTCATAGCTCTGAAACACACACACACTCAGAAATACATGTACAGAAACTAAAGTATGCATGCACGCACACACATACAGCAAAACACACACACACACACACACACACACACACACACACGGCAGTGTCCTCGGCCGAAATAGAGTGGACAGGAGGTGTGTGATGATGTTCTTATTTTTGCTCCTCTAGAGGACCTGTCTGCAGAGTGGACAGAAGGACAGAGGGGGGCACCAGTCAACTGAGACTTTACTTTTTAATGTGTGTGTGTGTCAGTTCACATCCTACCTCCTACCCCTGTCTCACTCTGTGGTTCGAGGCGCTGGCGGACTTGGGGCCGCTTCCTCCCTTCCCATCTGCCCCGGCCCCGCCCTGACGTCCCCAGGCGGCAGGCTCTGACAGGCGGCGTTGCCATGGTGATGGATGACTCTGCGCTGAGTTTTCATTGTCAGAGTGTTGCTCGGTTAATACCTGCCCTGTACAGTGTGTCCCTGTCTGAGAATCACAGTCAGGTCAGGTCTCCTCTCTTCTCCTCTATTCTCCTCTATTCTCATCTATTCTCCTCTATTCTCATCTATTCTCCTCTATTCTCCTTTATTCTCATCTATTCTCCTCTATTCTCATCTATTCTCATCTATTCTCATCTATTCTCATCTATTCTCCTCTATTATCCTCTATTCTCCTCTATTCTACTTTCATCTATTCTCCTCGGTTCTCCTTTCAGCTATTCTCGTCTATTCTCATCTATTCTCCTCTATTCTCCTCTATTCTCCTCGGTTCTCCTTTCATCTATTCTCCTCTATTCTCCTTTCATCTATTCTCGTCTATTCTCGTCTATTCTCCTCTATTCTCCTTTCATCTATTCTCCTATATTCTTATCTATTCTCCTCTATTCTCCTTTCATCTATTCTCCTCTATTCTCCTCTATTCTCCTTTCATCTATTCTCCTATATTCTCATCTATTCTCCTATATTCTTATCTATTCTCCTCTATTCTCCTTTCATCTATTCTCCTCTATTCTCCTCTGTTCTCCTCTATTCTCATCTATTCTCCTCTATTCTCATCTGTTGTCCTTTATTCTCCTCTATTCTCCTCTATTCTCCTCTATTCTCCTCTATTCTCCTCTATTCTCATCTATTCTCCTCTATTCTCCTCTATTCTCCTCTATTCTCCTCTATTCTCATCTATTCTCCTCTATTCTCCTCTATTCTCCTCTCCCCTCTCCTTTCTCTATTCTCCTCTCTCTATTCTCCTCTCATCTCTCCTCTCTATATTCTCCTTTCCTCTCTCCGTCCCTTGTAAAACTGTCTCCTTCCTTTATTTAGTGAGCCCCACTTTATAGGGAGCCGAGCACCTTTTGAAGAACATAAATAATCTACAGAGCAACAAGGCATCTTAGCATTTTGACTGTAAAGCAATCAAGTAAAACAGGTCCACATCTCTAAGGCACTGATTCAATTTGTGTTCTTTATTGTCATGTACAGTAATTAGTCTGATTTATATTTAGTGTGAACCCAAGGGTCTCAATTGTTACATGTGTAATTAACATGTATGTACAATAGGTCTCGTACCACATCTCGTCATCACCAAAAACGATAGTGATACATGTACTTGACTGAGATATGTGTCTACCTTTGTTGAACTGTTAAGTGGCTCTGAATAAGAGCGCCTGCTAAATGTCCAACATGTAAAAAAAATAGACAATGATTTTATTTTCCGTGCAATGCTGTTACATTTCAACACAAACTGGTCTCTTTGAGGGGTACATCGAACTTGTAAATCATACGAGCAATTTTTTTTTTTTTTTACAAAAAAAGATGAAGTCAAGATTCTGCAGACGAGGGAGATGAGAGAATTGGAATTGGAACCATTAGAATGTATTCAGTCCATTCCATCATCAGTCTTCAGACACACATTTAGCCACAACTATTATGGTGTCATGAGGAAGTGTTGAAGAAATCGCTTTCATTACATTCTATCCTTTGGAAACATAAAATGGTTCTGAAAGTCATTCAAGTGTCACGGTGCCGACAATCTAATCATAACAGAGACCTTACTTGCTCAGACTTTGCTGATAGCCACTTTATTGACGAAATATGTACTTACATTGACTGAGATATGTGGTTGTCCCACCTACAGCATCTTAAGATGAATGCACTAACTGTTAGTCGCTCTGGACAATGTAAATCGGTACCAGATTATTTTCAGAGAAATAAGACCGGAATTCTCCCTGATCAAGAAGGAAGTTAATGAATGTGTGTGTGTGTGCGTGTGTATGTGTGTGTGTGTGCGTGGGTGTGCGCGTGTGTGGTTGTGTGCCTGCTTTGTGTGTGTGTGTGTGTGTGTGTGTGTGTGTGTGTGTGTGCGTGCGCGTGCGTGCGTGCGTGCGTGCGTGTGTGTTTGTGTGCGTGTGTGTGTGTGTGTGTGCGTGTGTGTGTGTTGATGATAAAGTATGAAGACGACATTCTTACCGCATGGGGGTTAACATAAACAACACGAGCTGGGATCCCCTAAGCCACTGTACTCTGTCTCATTATCTCTACACTCAAAACCACAGCATATCAGTTGCTACGGCAACTCCTGCTGAGTGTTAGACTGTCCGACAATGGACACCGTAACGTACAGTAAATCTCTACCTGCTACGGTTTGGGACACGACTACATGCATTCCCAAGGCTCGGCATGTAAAGTAATGAGTGAGGAGAGATTACACACGCCTGATGAAACGGACTCCGTTAGTCTCTTACTCAGCCATTTCTCATGTCATACACTGTTTTTCATGGATGTTGGCTAGGGAGATAATACTACTCAATTGCTTGTTGAAAACTATAGTATGGAGGACTATGATTTTCTTCAGAAGAGGTGTAACCTTGATACGGTAGAGGAGGGAGGGAGAGAGAGAGAGACTTGTTTTTGCATGGACATTTCCATGGAGGACTTTGACCAATTTGAAGTTGTCAACTGGGTGGATCACACAGTTCCATCCATGTTATTAATAGGGATCAGCTAATGAATTATACTTGAGAGCAGACATTCTATAACTGCAGGTGGCAGTAAATAGCCAACCTTGTCTTTATACCTGTTCAAACAACACACTCTGGGTGGCAGAGTAAAGTAACACTTTCAGGATGTTTACCAACTCATAAATGTAGCAGCAGAAGAAAATTGACTTCTTCAAAATGGGGATGGCCTCAATGGTGCTGTACATATGGTGCTATACATATGGTACTGTACATACGGTGCTGTACATATGGTGCTGTACATATGGTGCTGTACATACGGTGCTGTACATACGGTGCTGTACATACGGTGCTGTACATACGGTGCTGTACATACGGTGCTGTACATACGGTTCTGTACATATGTTGCTGTACATACGGTGCTGTACATATGGTGCTGTACATATGGTGCTGTACATATGGTGCTGTACATACGCTTACAGATGCCATAATGGGACAGATACAAAGATATATTGTCGAACTAATTCTATGACACAGCGATAGAGAAAGAGAGAGAAAATAAAAAAAATATATATACAGTTGAAGTCTGAAGTTTACATACACTTAGGTTGGAGTCATTACATCTCGTTTTTTCAACCATTCCACACATTTCTTGTTAACAAACTAATGTTTTGGCAAGTCGGTCAGGACATCTACTTTGTTTACATCAACAATTGTTTACAGACAGATTATTTAGTTTATAATTCACTGAATCACAATTCCAGTGGGTCAGGAGTTAACATGCACTAAGTTTACTGTGAATTTAAACAGCTTGGAAAATTCCAGAAGATTATGTCATGGCTTTAGAAGCTTCTGATAAGCTAATTGACATCATTTGAGTCAATTGGAGGTGTACCTGTGGATGTATTTCAAGGCCTACCTTCAAACCCAGTGCCTCTTTCCTTGACATCATGGGAAAATCAAAAGAAATCAGTCAAGACCTCAGAACAAAATTTGTAGACCTGGTTCATCCTTAGGAGCAATTTCCAAATGCCTGAAGGGACCACGTTCATCTGTACAAACAATAGTACGCAAGTATAAACATCATGGGACCACGCAGCTGTCATACCGCTCAGAAAGGAGACGCGTTCTGTCTCCTAGAGATGAACGTACTTTGGTGTGAAAAGTGCAAATCAATCCCAGAACAACAGCAAAGGACCTTGTGAAGATGATGAAGGAAACAGGTACAAAAGTATCTATATACACAGTAAAACGAGTCCTTTATCGACATAACCTGAAGGCCGCTCAGCAAGGAAGAAGCCACTGCTCCAAAACCGCCATAAAAAAGCCAGACTACGGTTTGCAACTGCACATGGGGACAAAGATCATACTTTTTGGAGAAATGTCCTATGGTCTGATGAAACAAATATTTAACTGTTTTGCCAGCCTAGTGGTTAGAGTGTTGGACTAGTAACCGGAAGGTTGCAAGTTCAAATCCCCGAACAGGCAGTTAACCCACTGCTCTTAGGCCGTCATTGAAAATAAGAATTTGTTCTTAACTGACTTAAAAATAAAAATTGTAAAAATAAATAATGACCATTGTTATGTTTGGAGGAAAAAGGGGGATGCTTGCATGGCGAAGAACACTATCCCAACTATGAAGCACGGGGGTGGCAACATCATGTTGTTGGGGTCCATTGCTGCAGGAGGGACTGGTGCACTTCACAAAATAGATGGCCTCATCATGAGGAGGAAAATTATGTGGATTTGTGGGATTTGTGGGCAGAACTGAAAAAGTGTGTGAGAGCAAGGAGGCCTACAAACCTGACTCAGTTACTGTCACGTTCTGACCTTTATTTCCTTTGTTTTGTCTTTATTTAGTATGGTCAGGGTGTGAGTTGGGGTGGGCAGTCTATGTTTGTTTTTCTATGTTTGGTTTCAGCCTAGTATGGTTCTCAATCAGAGGCAGGTGTCGTTAGTTGTCTCTGCTTGAGAATCATACTTAGGTAGCCTGGGTTTCACTGTTGGTTTGTGGGTG
Organism: Oncorhynchus keta; assembly: GCF_023373465.1. NCBI lineage: Eukaryota > Metazoa > Chordata > Actinopteri > Salmoniformes > Salmonidae > Oncorhynchus > Oncorhynchus keta. The sequence goes on along the minus strand of NC_068449.1, from coordinate 8,029,925 downwards.
TTTGTTTCCGTGTCAGTGTTTGTCGCCACACGGTACTGTTTCGGTTTCAGTTCTTCACGTTTCTTTTGTTATTTTTTATTCAGTGTTCAGTGGTTTCTTTGATTAAAGTTTTGGACACTTACCACACTGCATCTCGGTCCGATCCTTACTCCTCTTCAGACGAAGAGGAGATCTTGCGCATGGGGTACCCGGTTCGCCAGCACAGCCCAGTGCCGGCGATCCCACCTCGCCGCACTGGCCTGGCTACGGGGAGCATTCAACCAGGTAAGGTTTGGCAGGCTCGGTGCTCCAGATCTCCAGTGCGCCTTCTTGGTCAGGTCTATCCGGTGTCACCTCCACGCACCAGCCCTCCGGTGGCAGCCCCCCGCACTAGGCTGTCTATCCGTCTTCACCCTACAGGTGCTCCCGCCAGTCCAGCGCTGCCAGAGCCTCCCGTCTGTCCTGAGCCGCCAGAGCCTCACGTCTGTCCTGAGCCGCCAGAGCCTCGCATCTGTCCTGAGCTGCTAGAGTCTCCCGTCTGTCCTGAGCCACCAGAGCCTCCCGTCTGTCCTGAGCCGCCAGAGCCTCCCGTCTGTCCTGAGCCGCCAGAGCCTCGCATCTGTCCTGAGCTGCTAGAGTCTCCCGTCTGTCCTGAGCCATGAGAGCCGCCCGTCTGTCCTGAGCCGCCAGAGTCTCCCGTCTGTCCTGAGCCACCAGAGTCTCCCGTCTGTCCTGAGCCGCCAGGAGCTGCCAGAGCCATCAGTCAGCCAGGAGCTGCCAGAAGTTACAGGTCTGTGAGAGCCAGAAATCTTGCTTGTTTGTAGGTGACCAAATACTTATTTTCCACCATAATTTGCAAATAAATTCATAAAAAATCCTACAATGTGATTTACTCGGAGAGTTCATCAATGAGCTTGATACCTTGATAAGCTCCTTTCCTGAGGATGGCTCACCTCTCACAGTGCTGGGCGACTTTAACCTCCCCACGTCTACCTTTGACTCATTCCTCTCTGCCTCCTTCTTTCCACTCCTCTCCTCTTTTGACCTCACCCTCTCACCTTCCCCCCCTACTCACAAGGCAGGCAATACGCTTGACCTCATCTTTACTAGATGCTGTTCTTCCACTAACCTCATTGCAACTCCCCTCCAAGTCTCCGACCACTACCTTGTATCCTTTTCCCTCTCGCTCTCATCTAACACCTCCCACACTGCCCCTACTCGGATGGTATCGCGCCGTCCCAACCTTCGCTCTCTCTCCCCCGCTACTCTCTCCTCTTCCATCCTATCATCTCTTCCCTCTGCTCAAATCTCCTGATTCTGCCTCCTCAACCCTCCTCTCCTCCCATCCTGCATCCTTTGACTCTCTATGTCCCCTATCCTCCAGGCCGGCTCGGTCCTCCCCTCCCGCCCCGTGGCTCGACGACTCATTGCGAGCTCACAGAACAGGGCTCCGGGCAGCCGAGCGGAAATGGAGGAAAACTCGCCTCCCTGCGGACCTGGCATCCTTTCACTCCCTCCTCTCTACATTTTCCTCCTCTGTCTCTGCTGCTAAAGCCATTTTCTACCACTCTAAATTCCAAGCATCTGCCTCTAACCCTAGGAAGCTCTTTGCCACCTTCTCCTCCCTCCTGAATCCTCCCCCCCCCCTCCTCCCTCTCTGCAGATGACTTCGTCAACCATTTTGAAAAGAAGGTTGACGACATCCGATCCTCATTTGCTAAGTCAAACGGCACCGCTGGTTCTGCTCACACTGCCCTACCCTGTGCTCTGACCTCTTTCTCCCTCTCTCTCCAGATGAAATCTTGCGTCTTGTGACGGCCGGCCGCCCAACAACCTGCCCGCTTGACTCTATCCCCTCCTCTCTTCTCCAGACCATTTCCGGAGACCTTCTCCCTTACCTCACCTCGCTCATCAACTCATCCCTGACCGCTGGCTACGTCCCTTCCGTCTTCAAGAGAGCGAGAGTTGCACCCCTTCTGAAAAAACCTACACTCGATCCCTCCGATGTCAACAACTACAGACCAGTATCCCTTCTTTCTTTTCTCTCCAAAACTCTTGAACGTGCCGTCCTTGGCCAGCTCTCCCGCTATCTCTCTCTGAATGACCTTCTTGATCCTAATCAGTCAGGTTTCAAGACTAGTCATTCAACTGAGACTGCTCTTCTCTGTATCACGGAGGCGCTCCGCACCGCTAAAGCTAACTCTCTCTCCTCTGCTCTCATCCTTCTAGACCTATCGGCTGCCTTCGATACTGTGAACCATCAGATCCTCCTCTCCACCCTCTCCGAGTTGGGCATCTCCGGCGTGGCCCACGCTTGGATTGCGTCCTACCTGACAGGTCGCTCCTACCAGGTGGCGTGGCGAGAATCTGTCTCCTCACCACGCGCTCTCACCACTGGTGTCCCCAGGGCTCTGTTCTAGGCCCTCTCCTATTCTCGCTATACACCAAGTCACTTGGCTCTGTCATAACCTCACATGGTCTCTCCTATCATTGCTATGCAGACGACACACAATTAATCTTCTCCTTTCCCCCTTCTGATGACCAGGTGGCGAATCGCATCTCTGCATGTCTGGCAGACATATCAGTGTGGATGACGGATCACCACCTCAAGCTGAACCTCGGCAAGACGGAGCTGCTCTTCCTCCCGGGGAAGGACTCCATGATCTCGCCATCACGGTTGACAACTCCATTGTGTCCTCCTCCCAGAGCGCTAAGAACCTTGGCGTGATCCTGGACAACACCCTGTCGTTCTCAACTAACATCAAGGCGGTGGCCCGTTCCTGTAGGTTCATGCTCTACAACATCCGCAGAGTATGACCCTGCCTCACACAGGAAGCGGCGCAGGTCCTAATCCAGGCACTTGTCATCTCCCGTCTGGATTACTGCAACTCGCTGTTGGCTGGGCTCCCTGCCTGTGCCATTAAACCCCTACAACTCATCCAGAACGCCGCAGCCCGTCTGGTGTTCAACCTTCCCAAGTTCTCTCACGTCACCCCGCTCCTCCGCTCTCTCCACTGGCTTCCAGTTGAAGCTCGCATCCGCTACAAGACCATGGTGCTTGCCTACGGAGCTGTGAGGGGAACGGCACCTCAGTACCTCCAGGCTCTGATCAGGCCCTACACCCAAACAAGGGCACTGCGTTCATCCACCTCTGGCCTGCTCGCCTCCCTACCACTGAGGAAGTACAGTTCCCGCTCAGCCCAGTCAAAACTGTTCGCTGCTCTGGCCCCCAATGGTGGAACAAACCCCTCACGACACCAGGACAGCGGAGTCAATCACCACCTTCCGGAGACACCTGAAACCCCACCTCTTTAAGGAATACCTAGGATAGGATAAGTAATCCTTCTCACCCCCCTTTAAGATTTAGATGCACTATTGTAAAGTGACTGTTCTACTGGATGTCATAAGGTGAATGCACCAATTTGTAAGTCGCTCTGCATAAGAGCGTCTGCTAAATGACTTAAATGTAAATGTAAATGTACTGGATTTTTTTTCTTCTCATTTTGTCTGTCATAGTTGAAGTGTACCTATGATGAAAATTACAGGCCTCTCTCATCTTTTTAAGTGGGAGAACTTGCACAATTGGTGGCTGACTAAATACTTTTTTTGCCCCACTGTAACTACATATAGAGACAGAGATATAGCTACATACAGAGACAGACAGAGTTATAACTACATACAGTTGAAGTCGGAAGTTTACATACACCTTAGCTAAAGTCCTGACATTTAATCCAGTAGGTCAGTTAGCATAACAACTTCATTTTGAGTATGTGAAATGTCAGAATAATAGTAGAGAGAATGATTTGGTCAGCTTTTATTATTCTCCTCACAATCCCAGTGGGTCAGAAGTTCACATACACTCAATTAGTATTTGGTAGCATTGCCTTTAAATTGTTTTACAAACGTTTCGGGTATCCATCTACAAGCTTTCCACAATAAGTTGGATGAATTTTGGCCCATTCCTCCTGAAGGAGCTGGTGTATCTGAGTCAGGTTTGTAGGCCTCCTTGCTCACACAGGCTTTTTAAATTCTGCCCACAAATTTTCTAAAGGATTGAGTTCCGGGCTTTGAGACGGCCACTCCAATACCTTGACTTTGTTGTCTTTAAGCCATTTTGCTTTGGAAGTATGCTTTGGGTCATTGTCCATTTGGAAGACCCATTTGCGACCAAGCTTTAACTTCCTGACTGATGTCTTGAGATGTTGCTTCAATATATTCACGTATTTTTTTCCTCATGATGCCATCTATTTAGTGAAGTGCACCAGTCCCTCCTTATTGATTTGCACTTTTCGCACCAAAGTACGTTCATCTCTAGGAGACAGAACGCGTCTCCTTCCTGAGTGGTATGACGGATCTGTGGTCAGATAGTGTTTATACTTGCGTAGGTCTTGTCTGATTTGCCTATGATGTCAAGCAAAGAGGCACTAAGTTTGAAGGTAGGCCTTGAAATACATCCACAGGTACACCTCCAATTGACACATATTATGTCAATTAGCCTATCAGAAGCTTCTAAAGCCACGACATCATGTTCTGGAATTTTACGAGCTGTTTAATGGCACAGTCAACTTAGTGTTTGTAAACTTCTGACCCTCTGGAATTGTGATACAGTGAATAATAAATGAAATAATCTGCCTGTAAACAATTGTTGGAAAAATTACTTGTGTCATGCACAAAGTAGATGTCCTAACCGACTGGCCGAAACTATAGTTTGTTAAACAAGAAATTTGTGGAGTGGTTGAAAAACAAGTTTTAATGACTCCAACCTAAGTGTATGTAAACCTCCATCTTCAACTGTACATATATACTGATAGCATTAGAGAGATGAAATGTGTGAGTATAAACAGAGAAGGAGGATGTAAGCACTGGTTAGGAAGGAAACAACAGAAACGTTCTGAACGCCTGTCGCTCTACTCTCCGGCTCAGGAATACAAAGCCTTGATTACAGGAGGAGAGAACAACATAAACCTTGTGATGAGCCTTATGGCTCCCTGTAATCACTGGGCTTGAGAGATCAGGAGAGAACAACATAAACCTTGTGATGAGCCTTATGGCTCCCTGTAATCACTGGGCTTGAGAGATCAGGAGAGAACAACATAAACCTTGTGATGAGCCTTATGGCTCCCTGTAATCACTGGGCTTGAGAGATCAGGAGAGAACAACATAAGCCTTGTGATGAGCCTTATGGCTCCCTGTAATCACTGGGCTTGAGGGATCAGGAGAGAACAACATAAGCCTTGTGATGAGCCTTATGGCTCCCTGTAATCACTGGGCTTGAGGGATCAGGAGAGAACAACATAAGCCTTGTGATGAGCCTTATGGCTCCCTGTAATCACTGGGCTTGAGGGATCAGGAGAGAACAACATAAGCCTTGTGTTGAGCCTTATGGCTCCCTGTAATCACTGGGCTTGAGGGATCAGGAGAGAACAACATAAGCCTTGTGATGAGCCTTATGGCTCCCTGTAATCACTGGGCTTGAGAGATCAGGAGAGAACAACATAAGCCTTGTGATGAGCCTTATGGCTCCCTGTAATCACTGGGCTTGAGGGATCAGGAGAGAACAACATAAGCCTTGTGATGAGCCTTATGGCTCCCTGTAATCACTGGGCTTGAGAGATCAGGAGAGAACAACATAAGCCTTGTGATGAGCCTTATGGCTCCCTGTAATCACTGGGCTTGAGGGATCAGGAGAGAACAACATAAGCCTTGTGATGAGCCTTATGGCTCCCTGTAATCACTGGGCTTGAGGGATCAGGAGAGAACAACATAAGCCTTGTGATGAGCCTTATGGCTCCCTGTAATCACTGGGCTTGAGGGATCAGGAGAGAACAACATAAGCCTTGTGATGAGCCTTATGGCTCCCTGTAATCACTGGGCTTGAGAGATCAGGAGAGAACAACATAAACCTTGTGATGAGCCTTATGGCTCCCTGTAATCACTGGGCTTGAGAGATCAGGAGAGAACAACATAAGCCTTGTGATGAGCCTTATGGCTCCCTGTAATCACTGGGCTTGAGGGATCAGGAGAGAAAGAGAGGAAAGATAGGAGGAGTGAGAAAGAATGAAAGACAAACAAACTAAACAGACGTAGATGGTGGAATTCAGAACAACAAAGAGAGAGGACTGTAGAGAAAGAAGAGAGGGACAGAGAGATAGAATACAGAGAGATAAAGAGAGGAGTACAGAGAGATAGAGGAATACGGAGAGATAAAGAGAGGAATACGGAGAGATAAAGAGGGGAGTACAGAGAGATAAAGAGGGGAGTACAGAGAGATAAAGAGGGGAGTATAGAGAGAGAGAAATACAGAGAGATAAAGAGAGGAATACAGAGAGAGGAAAACAGAGAGATAAAGAGAGGAATACAGAGAGATAGAGAATAATACAGAGAGATAAAGAGTGGAACACAGAGAGATAAAGAGAGGAATACAGAGAGATGAAGAGAGGGGAACAGAGAGATTAAGAGAGATGAATAAAAGGTGGGAGAACATGTGTGTGCATGCAATAGAGAAAGAGAGAGGGAGGGGAGAGAGAGTTGGAGGGGAGAGAGGGAGGGAGGGGAGAGAGGGAGGGAGGGACAGAGACAAGGGGGAAGGTGTAATTGGTGGTGTGTTTAACACCTCTGTCTGTGTGCTGAGCCAGAGCAGACTAGTGAACAAGCCTCTCTCTGTATCTGAACCATAATACTCCATCCTGTCTGACACCCTCAGCCCCTCCTCTCCACCTCACACAATAGCAGCCTGATAAAGACGGAAGGAAGGACAGAGTGAAATCAAAGAGCAAGAGAGGAAAAAACGGGAAAGATTGAGAGAGATTGGCGGGGGGGGGGGGGAGAGAAAGAGGAGTGAAAGAGAAAGTGGAGGCAGTGGCTTGATACAGCTGCAATTAAGGGAGCGATGCTCTGCCAGGGGAAAATGCTCATTTTAATTTAGCTTCCTTTGTGTAAGCAGCTGATTGGCTATCTATTAGGATGCAAGGGTCTCTGGGGAAAAAAATATGTGTTTGGCACAACGTCGATCACAGGGCCTCATTTAGTTCGATATTGGCATACGTACACACACACACACACACACACACACACACACACACACACACACACACACACACACACACACACGCACACACACACACACACACACACACACACACACACACACACACACACACACACACACACACACACACACACACACACTGTCGTGGGCCTTCAGGAGATGCTTTGTCAGCCATCTTCCTCAGCCACAACTCCTTGTTCCATCCTGGGGTTGTTCCGACCTACATGACACTACAGTTCAGGAGCAAGTCACCATCTGGAGGGAGGGCACAGCAGTATCCCTCACGGCCCACTCGGTATCAGGCACACACAGGCCCTGCCATCCACCCACACCTTCTGCTGCCAGGTACAGAAACACAGTCACCCTATCTCCTATCCCAATCGCTATCTAGCACTACGGCCAGTTCCACTGTTCATACGAAGTAGGATGCATGCCCAATTATCACAGCATACAACTACTTACAATGCATTACGTTACTGCCTGAGCATATTTCCTCGAATACATTAATTCAAGTACATTATGCATGTATGCATGTCCAATCTACACTATGATTTAATTCCAAGTACACTACACTCTTAAATCCATGTTAAGCCAGTTTATTTTAAATCTACATGGGGCCCATAGTGAATGTGGATCAACTAATATTTGTATTTATTTTAATTAGATTTTTTTTTAACCTTTATTTAACTAGGCAAGTCAGTTAATTAAGAACAAATTCTTATTTTCAATGACGGCCTAGAAACAGTGGGTTTAACTGCCTGTTCAGGGGCAGAATGACAGATGTGTACCTTGTCACCTCGGGGATTTGAACTTGCCTTCCAGTTGATAGTCCAACGCTCTAACCACAAGGCTACCCTGCCGAACCAACAGATTATAGTGATCAAATTGTCCTGAAGAGTATTGATCATTATTAGAGGGGTGCATTAGTATAGTGTGGATATTGGAAAAGGAAATATGGCTCCCATTGCCACAGACATTATCCTGCATACACAACATGGTATCATTGCAATGAAGAAAAAGAAAGAGATCCCATGAGACATCTCATTTTCTCCTCCACCTTTGACTCTCTCATTTGAATCCTCCTTTATTCTCACAACTAGCTGTCTGAGGTTCTCTCATTCTCTGTCTGGTTTCCACTCTGTCCGGTTTATCTCTGTCTGGTTTATCTCTGTCTGGTTTCCACTCTGTCTGGTTCCCTCTGTCTGGTTTATCTCTGTCTGGTTTCCACTCTGTCTGGTTCCCTCTGTCTGGTTTATCTCTGTCTGGTTTCCACTCTGTCTGGTTCCCTCTGTCTGGTTTATCTCTGTCTGGTTTCCACTCTGTCCGGTTTATCTCTGTCTAGTTTCCTCCCTGTCTGATTTACTCTGTCTGGTTTACCTCTGTCTGGTTTACTCTGTCTGGTTTATCTCTGTCTGGTTTAACTCTGTCTGGTTTACTCTGTCTGGTTTATCTCTGTCTGTTTTACTCTGTCTGGTTTATCTCTGTCTGGTTTACTCTGTCTGATTTACTCTGTCTGGTTTATCTCTGTCTGGTTTATCTCTGTCTGGTTTACTCTGTCTGGTTTCTCTCTGTCTGGTTTACTGTCTGGTTTATCTCTGTCTGGTTTAACTCTGTCTGGTTTCCTCTCTGTCTGGTTCCTCTTTGTCTGGTTTATCTCTGTCTGGTTTCAACTCTGTCTGGTTTTACCTCTGTCTGGTTTATCTCCCTCTGGATTATCTCTGTCTGGTTTATCTCCCCCTGGTTTATCTCTGTCTGGTAAACTCTATCTGGTTTACCTCCTTCTGGTTTAGCTCTGTCTGGTTTATCTCTGTCTGGTTTAACTATGTCTGGTTTATCTCTGTCTGGTTAACTCTGTCTGGTTTCCTCTCTGTCTGGTTTCCCTCTCTGTCTGGTTTCCTCTCTGTCTGGTTTCCTCTGTCTTGTTTCCTCTCTGCCTGGTTTCCTCTTTGTCTGGTTTCCTCTCTGTCTGGTTTCCTCTCTGTCTGGTTTCCCGCTCTGTCTGGTTTATCTCTGTCTGCTTTCCACTTTGTCAGGTTTATCTCTGTCTTGTGTTCCACCCTGTCTGGTTTAATCTCTGTCTGGTTTCATCTCTGTCTGGTTTCACCTCTTTCTGGTTTTCTTATTTCTTATTTCTTATGATAAATATAATTCAAAATAAGTATAGCCAGTTATAATTGAAATGGCTTAGGAGATCAGAAAGACGATCAGTATTTACCTGGCTAAAAGAGAAAAAATATAATATCTATTGTTTACAGGAAACTCATTCAACAATTTTAGATGACGTTTTGTGGGAAGATGGGGAGGACGAAATATATTTCTCCCATGGGCAAAGACATTCAAAAAAGGGTGATGATATTAATTAACAGTAATTTTGATCAAAATGTGCAACAGATCCTCAAGGTAGAGGAATGATTGTAAATATGTTATTGGACCATAACAGATATGGCTCATTAACCTGTACGGTCCAAATAATGATGATCCATGCTTCATTGAAAATATAAATTCAGCAAAAAAAGAAATGTCCTCTCACTGTCAACTGTGTTTATTTTCAGCAAACTTAACATGTGTAAATATTTGCGTGAACATAACAAGATTCAACAACTGAGACATAAACTAAACAAGTTCCACAGACATGTGACTAACAGAAATTGAATAATGTGTCTCTGAACAAAGGAGGGGGTCAAAATCAAAAGTAACAGTCAGTATTTGGTGTGGCCACCAGCTGCATTAAGTACTGCAGTGCACCTCCTCCTCGTGGACTGCACCAGATTTGCCAGTTCTTACTGTGAGATGTTACCCCACTTTTCCACCAAGGCAAGTTCCGGACATCTCTGGGGGGGAATGGCCCGAGCCATCACCCTTCGATCCAACAGGTCCTCGACGTGCTCAAAGAGAATGAGATCCGGGCTCTTCGCAGGCTATGGCAGAATACTGACATTCCTGTGTTACAGGAAATCACACACAGAATGAGCAGTATGGCTGGTGGCATTGTCATGCTGGAGGGTCATGTCAGGATGAGCCTGCAGGAAGGGTACCACATGAGGGAGGAGGATATCTTCCCTGTAACGCACACCGTTGAGATTTCCTGCATGATGAGTCCGATGATGCTGTGACACACCACCCCAGACCATGACGGACCCTCCACCTCCAAATCGATCCCGCTCCAGAGTACAGGCCTTGGTGTAACGCTCATTCCTTCGACGATAAACACGAATCCGACCATCACTCCCGATGAGACAAATCCGCGACTCATCAGTGAAGAGCACTTTTTGCCAGTCCTGTCTGGTCCAGCGACATTGGGTTTGTGCCCATAGGCGACGTTGTTGCTGGTGATGTCTGATGGGGATCTGCCTTACAACAGGCCTACAAGCTCTCAGTCCAGCCTCTCTCAGCCTATTGTGGACAATGTGAGTACTGATGGAGGGATTGTGCATTCCTGGTGTAACTCGGACAGTTGTTGTTGCCATCCTGTACCTGTCCCGCAGGTGTGATGTTCGGATGTACCGATCCTGTGCAGGTGTTGTTACACGTGGTCTGCCACTGGGAGGATGATCAGCCGTTCATCCTGTCTCCCTGTAGCCCTGTTGTAGGCTTCTCACAGTACGAACATTGCAATTTATTGCCCTGGCCACATCTGAAGTCCTCATGCCTAAGGCACATTCACCCAGATGAGCAGGGACCCTGGGCATCCTTCTTTTTGTGTTTTTCAGAGTCAGTAGAAAGGCCTCTTTAGTGTCCTAAATGTTCATAAATGTGACCTTAATTGCCTACCGTCTGTAAGCTGTTAGTGTCGTAACGACCGTTCCACAGGTGCATGTTCATTAATTGTTTATGGTTCATTGAACAAGCATGGGAAATAGTGTTTAAACCCTTTACAATGAAGATCTGTGAAGTTACTTGGATTTTTACGAACTATCTTTGAAAGACAGGGTCCTGAAAAAGGGATGTTTCTTTTTTGCTGAGTTTATAATAATTATTTTAGCAACCATTTTTAACTTTAATTTACAATCTGTTGAAGCTATGAGAATAGAAAGGTTCAGTACTTTTGTGACGCTTCACAGCACAGTTATATATATAATATATGGCAACTAGAAATCCAACATGGATGATGTTAAGAGATAGATGGGAGGGGTTGAATGGATCTGAAGGGTGGGACTGGATGATGTTAAGAGATAGATGGTAGGGGTTGAATGGATCTGAAGGGTGGGACTGGATGATGTTAAGAGATAGATGGGAGGGGTTGAATGGATCTGAAGGGTGGGACTGGATGATGTTAACAGATAGATGGGAGGGGTTGAATGGATCTGAAGGGTGGGACTGGATGATGTTAAGAGATAGATGGGAGGGGTTGAATGGATCTGAAGGGTGGGACTGGATGATGTTAACAGATAGATGGGAGGGATTGAATGGATCTGAAGGGTGGGACTGGATGATGTTAACAGATAGATGGGAGGGGTTGAATGGATCTGAAGGGTGGGACTGGATGATGTTAAGAGATAGATGGGAGGGGTTGAATGGATCTGAAGGGTGGGACTGGATGATGTTAACAGATAGATGGTAGGGGTTGAATGGATCTGAAGGGTGGGACTGGATGATGTTAAGAGATAGATGGGAGGGGTTGAATGGATCTGAAGGGTGGGACTGGATGATGTTAAGAGATAGATGGGAGGGGTTGAATGGATCTGAAGGGTGGGACTGGATGATGTTAAGAGATAGATGGGAGGGGTTGAATGGATCTGAAGGGTGGGACTGGATGATGTTAACAGATAGATGGGAGGGATTGAATGGATCTGAAGGGTGGGACTGGATGTTGTTAAGAGATAGATGGGAGGGGTTGAATGGATCTGAAGGGTGGGACTGGATGATGTTAAGAGATAGATGGGAGGGGTTGAATGGAGCTGAAGGGTGGGACTGGATGATGTTAAGAGATAGATGGGAGGGGTTGAATGGATCTGAAGGGTGGGACTGGATGATGTTAACAGATAGATGGGAGGGGTTGAATGGATCTGAAGGGTGGGACTGGATGATGTTAAGAGATAGATGGGAGGGGTTGAATGGATCTGAAGGGTGGGACTGGATGATGTTAACAGATAGATGGGAGGGGTTGAATGGATCTGAAGGGTGGGACTGGATGATGTTAAGAGATAGATGGGAGGGGTTGAATGGATCTGAAGGGTGGGACTGGATGATGTTAAGAGATAGATGGGAGGGGTTGAATGGATCTGAAGGGTGGGACTGGATGATGTTAAGAGATAGATGGGAGGGGTTGAATGGATCTGAAGGGTGGGACTGGATGATGTTAAGAGATAGATGGGAGGGGTTGAATGGATCTGAAGGGTGGGACTGGATGATGTTAACAGATAGATGGGAGGGGTTGAATGGATCTGAAGGGTGGGACTGGATGATGTTAACAGATAGATGGGAGGGGTTGAATGGATCTGAAGGGTGGGACTGGATGATGTTATGAGATAGATGGGAGGGGTTGAATGGATCTGAAGGGTGGGACTGGATGATGTTAAGAGATAGATGGGAGGGGTTGAATGGATCTGAAGGGTGGGACTGGATGATGTTAACAGATAGATGGGAGGGGTTGAATGGATCTGAAGGGTGGGACTGGATGATGTTAACAGATAGATGGGAGGGGTTGAATGGATCTGAAGGGTGGGACTGGATGATGTTAAGAGATAGATGGGAGGGATTGAATGGATCTGAAGGGTGGGACTGGATGATGTTAAGAGATAGATGGGAGGGGTTGAATGGATCTGAAGGGTGGGACTGGATGATGTTAAGAGATAGATGGTTGGGATTGAATGGATCTGAAGGGTGGGACTGGATGATGTTAAGAGATAGATGGGAGGGGTTGAATGGATCTGAAGGGTGGGACTAGATGATGTTAAGAGATAGATGGGAGGGGTTGAATGGATCTGAAGGGTGGGACTGGATGATGTTAAGAGATAGATGGGAGGGGTTGAATGGATCTGAAGGGTGGGACTGGATGATGTTAACAGATAGATGGGAGGGATTGAATGGATCTGAAGGGTGGGACTGGATGATGTTAAGAGATAGATGGGAGGGGTTGAATGGATCTGAAGGGTGGGACTGGATGATGTTAAGAGATAGATTGGAGGGGTTGAATGGATCTGAAGGGTGGGACTAATAACAACAAGATAACCATGGTCTTGCCTACACTTAGCGACATGTTTTTAAAATGATATGCGCAAAAACTATTCAATTTTATGTGGAATGGCAAACCAGACAAAATTAAAATGTCTTATTTATTTAATATATATGAATTCGGAAGGCAGAAGGTGTACAACATTTAAGCATTAGAAGTCTCACTAAAGGCGTCAGTCATACAAAAGTTACAATTAAATCCAAGATGGTTCTCCTTCAAATTAGGACACCTAGGTATTTGTAGTTGTCCACATATTCTAGGTCAGAACCGTCCAGGGTAGTGACGTTGGTCGGGCGGGTGGGTGCGGACAGCGAACGGTTGAAAAGCATGCGTTTGGTTTCACTAGCATTTAAGAGCAGTTGGAGGCCACTGAAGAAGTGTTGTATGGCGTTGAAGCTCATTTGGAGGTTAGTTAGCACAGTGTCCAAAGAAGGGCAAGATGTATATAGAATGGTGTCATATGCGTAGAGGTGGATCAGGGAATCACCCGCAGCAAGAGCGACGTCATTGATATATACAGAGAAAAGAGTCGGCTTGAGAATTGAACCCTGTGGTACCCCCATAGATACTGCCAGAGGTCTGGACAACAGGCCCACCGATTTGACACACTGAACTCTGTCTGCAAAGTAGTTGGTGAAGGTAGTCATTTGAGAAACCAAGGCTATTGAGTCTGCTGATAAGAATACAATGATTGACAGAGTCGAACGCCTTGGCCAGGTCGATGAAGACGGCTGCACAGCACTGTCTTTTATCGATGGCGGTTATGATATCGTTTAGTACCTTGAGCGTGGCTGAGGTGCACCCATGACCAGCTCGGAAACCGGATTGCACAGTGGAGAAGGTACGGTGGGATTTAAAATGTTCAGTGATCTGTTTATTAACTTGGCTTTCGAAGACTTTAGAAAGGCAGGGCAGGATGGATATAGTTCTATAACAGTTTGGGTCTAGACTGTCACCCCCTTTGAAGAAGGGGATGACCGCGGCAGCTTTCCAATCTTTAGGGATCTCGGACGATACGAAAGAGAGGTTGAACAGACTGGTATTAGGGGTTGCAATTCAAGTCACACTTAACCAGCATGGCTACCATAGCAGCGATACGCCATCCCACCTGGTTTGCGCTTAGTGGGACTATCATTTGTTTTTCAACAAGACAATGACCCAACACACCTCCAGGATATGTAAGGGCTATTTGACCAAGAAGAAGAGTGATGGAGTGCTGCATCAGATGACCTGGTCTCCACAATCACCTGACCTCAACCCAATTTAGACAGTTTGGGATGAGTTGGACTGCAGAGTGAAGGAAAAGCAGCCAACAACGACTCAGCATATGTGGGAACTCCTTCAAGACTGTTGGAAAAGCATTGCAGGTGATGCTGGTTGAGAGAATGCCAAGAGTGGGCAAAGCTGTGATCAAGACAAAGGGTTTCTACTTTGAAAAATCTAAAATCTAAAATATACTTTTTTTTGTTGAACACTTTTTTACTTACTACATGATTCCATGTGTTATTTCATAGTGTTGATGTCTTCATTATAATCTACAATGAAGAAAATAGTGAAAATAAAGAAAAACCCTTGAATGAGTAGGTGTGTCAAATTTTGGGACTGATGCTATATATATACATAGATATATATATATATTTACAAAAACAATACTGTATATGGGGGATTGTAAATGATGCAGACAATTAAATTGATGGAAGTTACAATCTATCTGTAATATAAAAAACATATAAATGAGAAAAATAATAATAAATAAATATAACCAAGCAGAGGTGGAGTTGCCTACTCACTATCAAAGGAGTTATAGGCAGGAGGCGGAATTCTATCAAGGTGGACTGAACGACGTGTAGGAATCTGCTTTATTTTGGAGAACTCCACTCCACCACATCGCTTCCTGTCTGGAAAGCCCTTAATACACACACACACACACACACACACACACACACACACACACACACACACACACACACACACACACACACACACACACACACACACACACACACACACACACACACACACACACACACACACACACACACACACACACACATACACGCACACACACACACACACACACACACACACACACACACACATACACATGGACACACACACACACACACACACATATACACGCACACCCACACACACACACACACATACACACACACACACACACACACACACACACACACACACACACACATACACACACACACACACACACACACACACACACACACACACACACACACACACACACACACACACATACACACGGACACACACACACACACACACACACACACACACACATACACGCACACCCACACACACACACACACACACACACACACACATACACATGGACACACACACACACACACACACATACACGCACACACACACACACACACACACACACACACACACACACACACACACACACACACACACACACACACACACACACACACACACACACACACACACACACACACACACACACACATACACACACACACATACACACGGACACACACATACACACATACACACACACACGGACACACACATACACACATACACGGACACACACACACACACACACACACACACACACACACACACACACACACACACGGATACAATCTCTTACACAGAGTAAGTAGTAAGGGAGCTTCTTCAAGCCCAAAGCATCCAATCACTATAGGTGGAGGTAGTCTGAAAAGATCTTTACCCTTGATTTAGAGGCCATTTAAGATGCATTAGCTCCTCAGTAATTACGTGGAACTCAATTATAACAGTCCACTGAAGACAAGGAAAAAACCGGAGGGCTTAGGTTTTTAAGCAGTGGTAAATGTGGTATATTCATTTGGAGTTAATTTAGTTATTTGAGGGGTAAAATAGCCAATGGTGATGTTTTAAACTGCAAAACTGGATGTAGTTTGTGCCGAGACTACTGGAATTACCGGAACTATAGGGACTACTGGGACTACAGGGATTACAGGAACTATAGGGGCTACTGGGACTACTGGGGCTACAGGGATTACAGGAACTATAGGAGCTACTGGGACTACTGGGATTACAGGGATTACAGGAACTATAGGGACTACTGGGACTACAGGGATTACAGGAACTATAGGGGCTACTGGGACTACTGGGGCTACAGGGATTACAGGAACTATAGGGGCTACTGGGACTACTGGGATTACAGGGATTACAGGAACTATAGGGGCTACTGGGACTACTGGGAAAACAGGGACTACAGGAACTATAGGGGCTACTGGGACTACTGGGAAAACAGGGACTACAGGAACTATAGGGGCTACTGGGACTACTGGGACTACAGGGACTACAGGAACTATAGGGGCTACTGGGACTACTGGGACAACAGGGATTACAGGAACTATAGGGGCTACTGGAACTACTGGGAAAACAGGGATTACAGGAACTATAGGGGCTACTGGGACTACTGGGAAAACAGGAACTATAGGGGCTACTGGGACTACTGGGAATACAGGGATTATGGTGACTACAGTGACTACTGGGACTACAGAGACTACAAGTACAACAGGGACTATTCAGATTACTGGGACTACAGTGACTACTGGGACTACCGTGACTACTGGGACTACAGGGACTGCTGGGACTACAGTGACTACTGGGACTACATAGACCACAAGTACAACAGGGACTACATTAACTACTGGGACTACAGTGACTACTGGGACTACAGTGACTACTGGGACTACAGTGGCTACAGTGACTACAGGGACTGCAAGGACAACAGGGACTACTCAGACTTCTGGGACTGCCGTGACTACTGGGACTACAGTGACTATGGGGACCGCTGTGACTACAGTGACTACTAGGACTACAGGGACTACAGGATCTACTAGGACTACAGCAACTACAGTGACTACAGTGACTACTGGGACTACAGGGACTACAGGGACTATTGGGTTTACTGGGACTACTGGGTCTTCCAGTCTTGCTGTTCTGCTGGCCTGCTTTTAGTCTCCATAATAGGGCCTAATCTAACTACTCAGGAGCGATCAGCACACTGTCATACATGGGATTTTCACACAGCCTACCCTCTCTTCCTCTCTTCCTCTCCTCCTCTGTCATCACATGAATAAATTAAGAGCTGATTCGCCCCGAGTAAGAAACAGTGGGCAGAGAGAGCAGGTATGTATCCCAAATGGCACCCTATTCCCTATTTAGTGGACTAAATTTGACCAGGGCCCTGTAGGATTTCAGATCAAAACTAGTGCACTGCATAAGGAATAGCGCTCCATTTGGGACAAAGCCCAGTTCCTTACAGTATACAGTATTCCTCCAGGGGCTACTCCCTGCATGGGCTCTTCCACATGCATGATGGAATGTGTTTTACAGTAGGACAATATCTCTACCGTGTCAAATTATCTCTCACACTATATGTGTGTGTGTGTGTGTGTGTGTGTGTGTGTGTGTGTGTGTGTGTGTGTGTGTGTGTGTGTGTGTGTGTGTGTGTGTGTGTGTGTGTGTGTGTGTGTGTGTGTGTGTGTGTGTGTGTGTGTGTGTGTGTGTGTGTGTGTGTGTGTGTGTGTCTGCATCTCTTCGCTTTCATCTTTCTCTTTATTTCTATCCCAGTGTGATGTTGTTCAAGTGTACATTCACCACACAGACATGGACAACATATGCTCATGAACACCTACATATGCCGTGGTGCAGGTGTTCCATGGCCACAACCCGTGGTCAGTTGCAGCAAACTAACAGAGAGAGCTTCACCTAGATTAGGCCCACAGAGCCTCAAACGATCAGTCAGTTTATATCTCTTGCTAATCCCCCACGTTTTAAAAGTCAAACAAAGTGGGATTAGCCCGTGTAACAGGAAGTGTTACACTTCCTCCCCCTATTCTCTCCTCACTTCCTCCCCCTATTCTCTCCTCCCCTCCTCCCCTATTCTCTCCTCCCTTCCTCCCCCTATTCTCTCCTCCCCTCCTCCCCCTATTCTCTCCTCCCCTCCTCCCCCTATTCTCTCCTCCCTTCCTCCCCCTATTCTCTCCTCCTCTGTGAAACCTAACTTTGTAAAGGCGAATGAGGGCATAAGAAGCAATGAGAGCGGCAAGTGTGACGAGAGCTAGATGTGCCGTCCTCGTGGGCTTTCTTTCTGAACATGTTGTTTTGTCAAGTCTTCTTCTTCTCCATATTGATTGGGATTTGAAGCCCCCCTCTATCTCCTGTCTGTTGTGGAATTTACTCCATGGAGACAAGGGTCCTTGAGATTAGATGAGGTGTTGTTCTATTTCTCTTGCAAAGCTGAGTCTTTTTAGATTGTAGAATTTGCCCGGCAGAGGGAATGCGTTGACTCAAGCAGAGATGTCAGTTGATGTGTCAGGTTTGACAAATAGCTTTTGGTCAAGAGGCTACGATAGTGCATGTGTTGATGTGTCTGTCTCTGTGTAGCCAAGACATGTACAGAAACCATTCTACAAACAAACACAAACACCACTCTTCTAGAGACAGCAAGCTGCCGGAGGCTTTGCAGACTCTTTTAGCTAGGCCTTCATTGCCTTATGAACTCTGACCATTGATGAGAGCGGGAAAACGCAGAGAGAGAGAGAGAGAGAGAGAGAGAGAGAGAGAGAGAGAGAGAGAGAGAGAGAGAGAGAGAGAGAGAGAGAGAGAGAGAGAGAGAGAGAGAGAGAGAGAGGGTCATATTAAAGCATGAGAATAACATCTGGTTAAAGGTATAAGCACTGTTTCCAGTATGGATACCCTGGGAGTCCCTCCAATTTAACCTTTGACCCTTAACCTCAGGACACCATAATGCAACACTCATCATTACTCAGTCGTTTTATTCCCATGTGTAAAACCCTAATTCATCAATAAAGAGACCAGAGATTTGTTTGTCCACTTTTCAGGCTCCTAAGTGGTGCATGGTCTAAGGCACTGCATCTCAAGAGGTGTCATTACAGTCCCTGGTTTGAATCCAGGCTGAATCACATCTGGCTGGGACTGGGAATCCCATAGGGTGGCGCACAATTGGCCCAGCATTGTCTGGGGCAGGTTGTCATTGTAAATAAGAAATTGTTCTTAACTGACTTGCCTAGTTAAATAAAGGTTACATTTTTTACAAAATGTATGCACTTTTCACACACACACACACACACACACACACACACACACACACACACACACACACACACACACACACACACACACACACACACACACACACACACACACACACACACACACACACACACACACACACACACACACACACACACACACACACACACACACACGCACACACACCACTCTAGATTGACTTTGAAATTGGATGCCTTCAAACTAGGGGCGACAGTGAGCACTATTACCATCAAGTAGTCTTGGGTTTTTCTAGGGCGTTGTGAACGGGGGTGGTGGATGGATATAATCCCATGACTATGGATACATTGTGAGTTTAATCCCAGGGGTAGATACAAATTTGTATTTTAGTTTTGAATTTTTTAATCTAAAACATGAATCCTTAATTTATAAATTTGATGTTTATTAAAATTGAACGATGCTGAGCAAGAGGAGTCAACCCAGGGTGTCAAAAACACCTCAGTATTTGACGTTTGGAGCAAATTAGAAATTTGACGTTTGAGAACCCTTGACCTAACCCTAACCCTAACCCTAACACTACATGTAACCTTACCCCCCCCCCCACACACACACACAAGGTGTTTGACCCTGTTGCATGGCTGTCAGGCTGTCCCCCCACACACACACACACAAGGTGTTTGACCCTGCTGCATGACTGTCAGGCTGTCCCCCCTACACACACACAAGGTGTTTGACCCTGCTGCATGACTGTCAGGCTGTCAGGCTGTCAGTTGTGCTCAGCCTACCTCGTAGTAGTTCTGCTCCATGTGTGGATGTGAGCCAATAGATCCAGCAGTAGCACACAGACATGAAAGAGCAGGCATAGCAGAACACACAGTAATGCCCACTTTAGGTCACGACACACACACACTCACACACATACACACACACACACAAACTCACACACACACACACACACACACACACACACACACACACACACACACACACACACACACACACACACACACACACACACACACACACACACACACACACACACACACACACACACACACACACACACACACACACACACACACACGCACACACACACACACACACACACACACACACACACACACACACACACACACACACACACACACACACACACAAACTCACACACATACACACAAACTCGCACACATACGCACACACACACACCCACCAACACTCATACACAAGCACACATACAGGCACACCCACCCACGCATGCACATACAAACTCACACATACACCCAAGCACATACAAAACATACACACACACACACACACACACAAGAACATGCACATGCACACGCACACACAGACAAACACATACTCACACACACACTCACACACACACTCACACGCAAGAACATGCACATGCACACGCACACACACACACACACAAACACATACTCACTCACACACACTCACACTCATAATCAAACATATGCACACGCACAAACACACACACCCACGCACACACGCACACACACACATGGAGGTGTTCTGACAATAGATACATGACCCTTAGCTCAGTGTCTGTCACTATATACATTATCTAGGCTACTGTTATGTCTGTCTCTATATGTAGTTATATCTCTGTCTGTCTCTATATGTAGTTATATCTCTGTCTGTCTCTATATGTAGTTATATCTCTGTCTGTCTCTATATGTAGTTATATCTCTGTCTGTCTCTATATGTAGTTATATCTCTGTCTGTCTCTATATGTAGTTATATCTCTGTCTGTCTCTATATGTAGTTATATCTCTGTCTGTCTCTATATGTAGTTATATCTCTGTCTGTCTCTATATGTAGTTATATATCTGTCTGTCTCTATATGTAGTTATATCTCTGTCTGTCTCTATATGTAGTTATATCTCTGTCTCTATATGTAGTTATATCTCTGTCTGTCTCTATATGGAGTTATATCTCTGTCTGTCTCTGTATGTAGTTATATCTCTGTCTCTATATGTAGTTATATCTCTGTCTGTCTCGCCGAGCGCCACCCGAACGGGAAGGGGAGCCACCTCCGGTGATATTCGTGACAGTACCCCCGCAGGGGCGATTCGGGTGGAGGCGATGGAACTCAGCATAGATGGATCCAATATGTCCCCCACCAAGACCCAGCACCTCTCCTCCGGCCCGTACCCCTCCCAGTCCACGAGGTACTGCAGGCCCCTCACCCGGCGTCTCGAGTCCAGAATGGCCCATATCGTGTACGCCGGGGACCCCTCGATGTCCAGAGGTGGGTGGAGGGACCTCTGGAACCTCACCTTCCTGCAGGGGACAAGCTACAACCGGCCTGTGGTGAGACACATGAAACGAGGGGTTAATACGATAATACGAAGGAAGTAATAACCGATAACACACCTCGTTTATTCTCCTCAGGACTTTGAATGGCCCCACACACTGCGGACCCAGCTTCCGGCAGGGCATGCGGAGGGGCAGGAGAGACAGACCCTGTCCCCCAGTGCGATCACGGGGGCCTCACTGCGGTGACGGTCAGCGCTCCTCTTCTGCAGTCCCCTCGCCTGACATAATGATTCCTGGACGGCCCTCATGTCTCCTTAGAGCGCTGCACACACTCGTCCACCACAGGAGCCTCGGTCTGGCTCTGATGCCATGGTGCCAGGACCGGCTGGTACCCCAACACGCACTGAAACGGTGACATGTTGGTAGAGGAGTGGCGTAGTGAGTTCTGGGCCATTACAGCCCAGGGGACGTATCTCGCCCACTCCCCCGGCCGGTCCTGGCAATACGACCGCAGAAACCTACCCACCTCCTGGTTCACTCTCCTCACCTGCCCATTACTCTCCAGGTGATACCCCGAGGTCAGGCTGACCGAGACCCCCAGATGTTCCATAAACGTCTTCCACACTCGGGATGTAAACTGTGGACCCCGATCAGAAACGATGTCCTCGGGCACCCCGTAGTGCCGGAAGACATGGGTGAACAGAGCCTCTGCAGTCTGTAGGGCCGTAGGGAGACCGGACAACGGGATAAGACGGCAGGACTTAGAGAACCGACCCACAACGACCAGGATTGTCGTGTTTCCCTGAGACGGGGGAAGATCAGTGAGAAAGTCCACCAATAGATGGGACCATGGCCGTTGTGGAATGGGGAGGGGTTGTAACTTCCCTCGTGGCAAATGCCTAGGAGCCTTGCTCTGGGAACACACCGAACAGGAGAAGACATAGAATCGCACGTCCTTAACTAAGGTGGGCCACCAGTACTTCCCCCTAAGACCCTGCACTGTCCTCGAAATTCCCGGGTGACCCGACGAGGGTAGACTATGAGCCCACCGAATCAATTGATCAGGAACAGCGAACGGCACGTACCTACGACCCTCCAGGCACGTGGAGGCGCCGGTTCCTCCCTTAGTGCCCGCTCGATGTCCGTGTCCACCTCCCATACTACCGGTGCCACCAGCCTAGCCGCCAGAATGATGGGAGTTGGATCGATGGACCGGTCCTCTGTGTCGTAGAGACGGGACAGCGCGTCGGCGTTAGTGTTGAAGGAACCTGGTCTATACGAGATTGTGAATCGAAATCTGGTGAAATACATGGCCCACCTTGGCCCACCGGATATACTCCAGGTTACGGTGGTCAGTCCAGATGAGGAAAGGGTGCTTAAACCCCTCGAGCCAGTGTCTCCACACCTTCAGGGCATTAACCACAGCCAACAACTCTCTGTCCCCCACGTCATAGTTTTGGTGGCTTACCCGAGCGCTGTGAGAGCACGGCTCCAACCCCAGCCTCGGATGCGTCCACCTCTACTATGAACGCCAAAGAGGGGTCCGGATGCGCCAACACTGGCGCGTCGGTGAACAGCGCCTTCAAACGACGGAAAGCTCCATCCGCCTCTGCCGACCACTGCAAAAGCACAGGCCCCCCCTTCAGCAGTGAGGTAATGGGAGCCGCTACCTGACCAAAACCCCAGATAAACCTCTGGTAGTAATTGGCAAACCCTAAGAACTGCTGCACCTTCTTTACCGTGGTCGTAGTCAGCCAATTACTCATGGCCTTGACGCGGTCACACTCCATCACCACCCCCAAGGTGGAAATGCGATAACCCAGGAAGGAAACGGCTCGTTGCGAAAACTTACATTTCTCTGCCTTCACGTACAGGTCATGCTCCAGCAGTCGCCCAAGAACCTTGAGCACCAGAGACACATGCACGGCGCGTGTGGCAGAGTAGATCAAGATATCGTCAATATACACCACCACACCCTGTCCGTGCAGGTCCCTGAGAATCTCGTCGACGAAGGTTTGAAAGATGGCTGGAGCATTCTTTAACCCGTATGGCATGACGAGGTACTCATAATGGCCAGATGTGATATTAAACACGGTTTTCCACTCATCTCCCTCCCGAATACTCACCAGATTATACGCGCTCCTGAGGTCCAGTTTTGTGAAGAACCGCTCCCCGTGAAATTATTCCACAGTAGCGATGAGAGGTAGTGGGTAACTAAAACGCACTGTGATGGAATTGAGACCTCGATAATCAATGCATGGACACAAACCACCCTCCTTTTTCTTCACAAAAAAGAAACTTGAGGAGACGGGTGACATGGACGGCCGAATGTACCCCTGTCCCAGAGCTTCCGTGACATATGTCTCCATAGCCAATGTCTCCTCCTGGGACAAAGGATACACATGACTCCTGGGGAGTGCAGCGTTTACCTGGATGTTTATCACGCAATCCCCCTGTCATTGGGGTGGTAATTGGGTCACCTTCTTTTCACTGAAGGCGATAGCCAAATCGGAATAATCAGCGGGAATGCGCACGGTGGAACCCTGGTTTGGACTCTCCACCGTTGTCGCACCATTGGAAACTCCTACGCACCTGCCTGAACACTCATCAGACCACCCCTGGAGAGCTCCCTGTCTCCACGAAATCCTATGATTGTGAATAGCCAGCCAGCACCACCAGAAACGCAGGTGAATCGATAAAGAACAGACGAATCCGTTCGTTATGATCCCCCCACGTAATCATCTCCAGAGGAACCGTGGCCTCCCTGACCATAACGGTCGACTATCTAAGGAGTGCACGGGGAAGGGGGGTCTACCTGTACTAACAGAATCCTCAACCTCTGGGCGAGTCCGCGATCTATAAAGTTCCCAGCTGCGCCTGAATCGACTAGCGCCTTATGCTGGAGAGAAGGAGAAAACTTAAGGAAACAAATTAATAAAAACATGTGACCAACAGGAAGCTCTGGGTGAGTGTGGTGCTGACTCACCTGGGGTGACCGAGAAGTGTTCTGCCTGCCCTCTCGACTCCCAGATGGACTCCTCCAGCACCGACCGGAAGTGTGCCCTCTACGGCCACAGCTGGTGCAGGAGGAGCCTCCTCCTCTGGTCTCCCTAGATGCAGCCAACCCTAGCTCTATAGGTATGGGAGCGGGAAGGCCAGGAGGTGGAACAGACAGGACCCTTTCAGAACGTCCGCGAGCAGCCAGCAGATTGTCTAGCCAGATCGACAGGTCTATGAGCTCGTCCAGGGAGAGTGTGGTGTCCCGACAAGCCAGCTCGCTGCAGACGTCCTCTCTCAGGCTACACCTATCATGGTCTATCAGGGCCCTGTCGTTCCACCCCGCTCCAGCGGCCAAGGTCCGGAACTCCAGCGCAAAGTCCTGCGCGCTCCTCGTCCCCTGCCTGAGATGGAACAATCTCTCACCCACATCTCGGCCCTCCAGAGGGTGATCGAACACGACCCGAAAACGGCGGGTGAACTCCAGGTAGTGACCCCTCGCCGAGTCGGGCCCGTTCCATGCGGCATTGGCCCACTCCAGGGCTCTACCTGTCAAGCAAGAGACGAGGACACTCACGCTCTCCTCGTCCGAGGGAGCTGGCTGAACAGTGGCCAGGTAAAGCTTGAGTTGGAGCAGGAATTCCTGGCATCCCCGGTGATATTCGTGACACTCTGTCTGTTTCTATATGTAGTTATATCTTTGTCTCTGTATGTAGTTGTATATCTGTCTCTATATCTAGTTATATGTATTTTTATTTATTTTATTTCATCTTTCTTTTAACTAGGTAGGCAAGTTGAGAACAAGTTCTCATTTACAATTGCGACCTGGCCAAGATAAAGCAGAGCAGTTCGACACATACAACAACACAGAGTAACACATGGAGTAAAACAAACATACAGTCAATAATACAGTAGAAAAATAAGTCTATATATAATGTGAGCAAATGAGGGAGGTAAAGGCAAAAAAAAAGGCCATGGTGGCGAAGTAAATACAATATAGCAAGTAAAACACTGGAATGGTCGATTTGCCATGGAGGAATGTGCAAAGTAGAGATAGAAATAATGGGGTGTAAAGGAGAAAAATAAATAAATGCAGTAGGGGGAGAGGTAGTTGTTTGGGCTAAATTATAGATGGGCTATGTACTGGTGCAGTAATCTGTGAGCTGCTCTGACAGCCGGTGCTTAAAGCTAGTGAGGGAGATAAGTGTTTCCAGTTTCAGAGATTTTTGTAGTTCGTTCCAGTCATTGGCAGCAGAGAACTGGAAGGAGTTTTGGGGCTGAGATAAGGGGGGACTTTACCTAGCAGGGTGTTGTAGTTGACCTGGAGCCAGTGGGTTTGGCGACGAGTATGAAGCGAGGGCCAGCCAACAAGAGCGTACAGGTCGCAGTGGTGGTTAGTATATGGGGCTTTGGTGACAAAATGGATGGCACTGTGATAGACTGCATCCAATTTATTGAGCGGGTATTGAAGGCTATTTTGTAAATGACATCGCCGAAGTCAAGGATCGGTAGGATGGTCAGTTTTATAAGGGTATGTTTGGCAGCATGAGTGAAGGATGCTTTGTTGCGAAATAGGAAGCCAATTCTAGATTTAACTTTGGATTGGAGATGTTTGATGTGAGTCTGGAAGGAGAGTTTACAGTCTAACCAGACACCTAGGTATTTGCAGAACCGTCCAGAGTAGTGATGTTGGACGGGCGGACAGGTGCAGGCAGCGATCGGTTTTACTTGTATTTAAGAGCAGTTGGAGGCCACGGACGGAGAGTTGTATGGTATTGAAGCCTGTCTGGAGGGTTGATAACACAGTGTCCAAAGAGGGGCCAGAAGTATACAGAATGGTGTCATCTGCATAGAGGGGGATCAGAGACTCACAGCAAAAGCGACATCATTGATTGACAGAGAAGAGAGTCGGTTCAAGAATTGAACCCTGTGGCACCCCCATAGAGACTGCCAGAGGCCCCGACAACAGGTCCTCCGATTTGACACACTGAACTCTATCAGAGAAGTAGTTGGTGAACCAGGCGAGGCAATCATTTGAGAAACCAAGGATATCGAGTCTGCCGATGAGGATGTGGTGATTGACAGACTCAAAGCCTTGGCCAGGTCAATGAATTCAGCTGCACAGTATTGTTTCTTATCGATGGCGGTTAAGATATAATTTAGGACCTTGAGCGTGGCTGAGGTGCACCCATGACCAGCTCTGAAACCAGATTGCATAACGGAGAAGGTATGGTGGGATTCGAAATGGTCGGTAATCTGTTTGTTGACTTTGCTTTCGAAGACCTTAAACCTTATCATGCTCTATTACAAACGCAACATGTACAGTTCATATATTGAAATCAGTCAAATTAAATAAATTCATTAGGCCCTAATATATGGATTTCACATGACTGTGAATACAGATATGCATCTGTTGGTCACAGATAACTTTTTTTAAAGGTAGGGGCGTGGATCAGACAACCAGTCAATATCTGAACACCATTTGTCTCATGCATCGCAACACATTTCTTCACATAGAGTTGATCAGGCTGTTGATTATGGTCTGTGGAATGTTGTCCCTCTCTTCTTCAATAGCAGTGCGAAGTTGCTGGATGTTGGCGGGAACTGGAACATGCAGTTGTACACGCCGATCCAGAGCATCCCAAACATGCTCAATGGTTTGACATGTCTGGTGAGTATGCATGCTGGGGCATTTTCAGCTTCCAGGTCTTGTGTACAGATCCTTGCAACATGGGGCCATGCATTATCATGCTGAAACATAAGGTGATGGTGGCGGATGAATGGCAAGACAATGGACTTCAGGATTTTGTCACGATATCTGTGCATTCAAATTGCCATCGATAAAAAGCAATTGTGTTTGTTGTCCGTAGCTTATGCCTGCCCATACCATAACCCCACCTCCACCTCCACCTCTGTTCACAAGGTTTACATCAGATAGCTGCACACAACAACTCTGGTAGGGTGGACATTCCTGCAGTCAGCATGTCAGCTGCATTCTCCTTCAACATTTGACACATCTGTAGCATTGTGTTGTGTGACAAAACTGCACATTTTAGAGTGGCCTTTTATTGTCCCCCAGCAGAAGGCGCACCTGTGTAATGATCATGCCATTTAATCAGCTTCTTGAATATTCCACACCTGTCAGGTTAATGGATTATCTGGGCAAATTAAAAATGCTCAGTAACAGGGATGTAAACACAGTTGTGCAGTTTTTTGTGGATATTAGTGTGTCCCCCAAACTGTTCGTACACTACAGACAGAAGTCGGCTGTATCAACTTCAGATGAGTCCTAAGACGCTTGTGTGGGGTCCTGCACACTACACTTCCTTGGATGGGTGACACGGCCTCAACAGGCTTTGCATTCTCTACAGAAGGTGCTTTTCATTGTTCAGCAAAATGAAACACAACATGTTGCGCTGTCTCCGTAGCTCTCTCCTATCGATCTGTCCTTCAATCCTATGGTAACTCAGCGTTTTATTCACATTTTATCTGTGGGTTACCATCATAGTGTACGTGCTACATGCACAGGGAAGGGCCATTGCGATTAGGATGTGAGTGGGAGTGAAGTTGTCATGTCGCAACTTCCTCTTTTCTACCGAAGATGCTATAGTAATGTACCTCTCTATCTCTCTCTCTCACACACACACACACACAAATATACACACACATACGCGCCAACACAGCTCTCTACCACCCCTGTATAGGCACTTTCAACAGCACTCTACACACATCTTGGGTGGAACTGCAGATACAACTGAAAGGGAGCGTGTAGTAGGATCAAGGAGCAGGTTGTTTTTATTGATGTGTGTGTGTGTTTGTAGAGGGGGAGTGTTTGAGTGTGTGTTTCAGAGAGAGAGAGAGAGAGAGAGAGAGGGGGAGACATATTTGTAAGAGTCAGTATGTGCATGATGTTAGGAAGATAAAACTCCATTGTGAATTATTATCCAAACTCATTTAAAAAGGAAAATCTAACAAATGTTTAACAATATCATTGCAATCATTTAGAGTCAAGCTGGGATTGCCTGGATAGTGTGTGAAGCATTCATATTATTCACTCAGCACTCAGTGAAAGCCTACCAACTTTATATCCAAGAAATGCAGCTGGGAGAAAAAGAAGAAGATTAAAGAAGAGGAGGAGGAAGAAGGGAGGGCTTTCTTGGCTTCTTTTGTGGCTTTGATTTGTACTGGTCAGTATCCTTTCTTAGCTGGAATGTGTTTCACTCCCTCTTGTCTGCATCTGTTCCCTCTATCTATCTAGGTGTGGATAGAGGTCCATCTATCTATCTATCTATCTATCTATCTATCTATCTATCTATCTATCTATCTATCTATCTATCTGTGGATAGAGGTCCCTCTATCTATCTAGGTGTGGATAGAGGTCCCTCTATCTATCTAGGTGTGGATAGAGGTCCCTCTATCTATCGAGGTGTGGATAGAGGTCCCTCTATCTATCTAGGTGTGGATAGAGGTCTCTCTCTCTCTGCGTGTGTAAGTGAGGCAGCGGAGTGCTCCAGTCTGTCACAATCGCATTGTTCCCCATTAATATGACAAACACACTCGACATCCCATTTCCCCACACGCGACACCAAATGGATGATGGGAAGTTGATATCCTGCCATCGCCGAGCAGCGCATGCATGCTACAGCCCCATCTGGGGCCCCAGAGGAGCTGCCGCTGCCACTAACCAAGATGGCTGACACGCATGACTGTCACCTGACGTCGTACCGAGTGAAGGGCAGTTTCAGGACGAGTAAGAAAACAGGGAAGAAATGCATTGTGACACTCTTAACTACGCTGACCAGACGTTTCGATGCTCAACATGCTGCTTATTGACATGAGATAACATTTGGTGGATTCATTGGAGCATTGGGACTGTGGTGGATACGCGGTGTCACAAAGTTCTGAGCTCCAACTGTGTACTGTACCGTATGTTGCTGTGTGTGTCCATCCGTCCGTGAGTGTGTATGAGTGTGTGTGTGTGCACGTGTGTGTGTGTGTGAGTGTATCTGGTCACAAGCTCTGCTGATGTCAGTGATATTGACTCTTTGATGCTCGTTTTGAGGTGGGCCACTATAGCTGTTGATGGTGGTAGTGTGAAGGCATGGTGGTGGATGGTGTCTCATCAGCATTCAGTTGCTGCCATCTTGTGGTTTACATGGAGAACTGCATATTTCTGCTCTAGTTGCTGCCCCTGTCAGTAATGTTTCAGTCACATCCTGTGAGGACCACCTCTAGGGTCCAATACTGATCTTTTGCCACTAACTGGTCTTTAGACCATTCCGATCCGACCTTTTGGCCTGCTAGCATGGCAGCTTATTGGTACTGGTGAGTAGCCTGTAGGCTCTAGCATTCACCAGTTGGCTAAAGCTGATCCAGTTTACCTGTAGTGGAGAGTGGGTTAAGTTGAGCCAGCGGGGTAATTTGAGCCACCCTTGATTTCTAAGGAAACAATACACAAAATGTTTAGGACGAGGTCATCACTACATGGAGTCTGTGAAGGAAGAAACCACGCGGACAAAATGTTTAGGGCGAGGTCATCACTACATGGAGTCTGTGAAGGAAGAAACCACGCGGACAAAATGTTTAGGGCGAGGTCATCACTACATGGAGTCTGTGAAGGAAGAAACCACGCGGACAAAATGTTTAGGGCGAGGTCATCACTACATGGAGTCTGTGAAGGAAGAAACCACGGGACAAAATGTTTAGGGCGAGGTCATCACTACATGGAGTCTGTGAAGGAAGAAACCACGTGGACAAAATGTTTAGGACGAGGTCATCACTACATGGAGTCTGTGAAGGAAGAAACCACGGGACAAAATGTTTAGGACGAGGTCATCACTACATGGAGTCTGTGAAGGAAGAAACCACGTGGACAAAATGTTTAGGACGAGGTCATCACTACATGGAGTCTGTGAAGGAAGAAACCACGTGGACAAAATGTTTAGGACGAGGTCATCACTACATGGAGTCTGTGAAGGAAGAAACCACGTGGACAAAATGTTTAGGACGAGGTCATCACTGCATGGAGTCTGTGAAGGAAGAAACCACGTGGACAAAATGTTTAGGACGAGGTCATCACTACATGGAGTCTGTGAAGGAAGAAACCACGTGGACAAATGTTTAGGACGAGGTCATCACTACATGGAGTCTGTGAAGGAAGAAACCACGTGGACAAAATGTTTAGGACGAGGTCATCACTGCATGGAGTCTGTGAAGGAAGAAACCACGTGGACAAAATGTTTAGGACGAGGTCATCACTACATGGAGTCTGTGAAGGAAGAAACCACGTGGACAAAATGTTTAGGACGAGGTCATCACTACATGGAGTCTGTGAAGGAAGAAACCACGTGGACAAAATGTTTAGGACGAGGTCATCACTGCATGGAGTCTGTGAAGGAAGAAACCACGTGGACAAAATGTTTAGGACGAGGTCATCACTACATGGAGTCTGTAAAGGAAGAAACCACGTGGACAAAATGTTTAGGACGAGGTCATCACTACATGGAGTCTGTGAAGGAAGAAACCACGTGGACAAAATGTTTAGGACGAGGTCATCACTGCATGGAGTCTGTGAAGGAAGAAACCACGTGGACAAAATGTTTAGGACGAGGTCATCACTACATGGAGTCTGTGAAGGAAGAAACCACGTGGACAAAATGTTTAGGATGAGGTCATCACTACATGGAGTCTGTGAAGGAAGAAACCACGTGGACAAAATGTTTAGGACGAGGTCATCACTACATGGAGTCTGTGAAGGAAGAAACCACGTGGACAAAATGTTTAGGACGAGGTCATCACTACATGGAGTCTGTGAAGGAAGAAACCACGTGGACAAAATGTTTAGGACGAGGTCATCACTACATGGAGTCTGTGAAGGAAGAAACCACGTGGACAAAATGTTTAGGACGAGGTCATCACTACATGGAGTCTGTGAAGGAAGAAACCACGTGGACAAAATGTTTAGGACGAGGTCATCACTACATGGAGTCTGTGAAGGAAGAAACCACGTGGACAAAATGTTTAGGACGAGGTCATCACTACATGGAGTCTGTGAAGGAAGAAACCACGTGGACAAAATGTTTAGGACGAGGTCATCACTACATGGAGTCTGTGAAGGAAGAAACCACGCGGACAAAATGTTTAGGACGAGGTCATCACTACATGGAGTCTGTGAAGGAAGAAACCACGTGGACAAAATGTTTAGGACGAGGTCATCACTACATGGAGTCTGTGAAGGAAGAAACCACGTGGACAAAATGGCAACAAAAAAAAAACGTATTTTCACCAAAGTCACATTCATTTATTGTGTTAGAGGTTTCATGATTCTTGTATCTAAACCAAAGTAGATCATTTTAAGATTGTTCTATACATCAGTTGGAGTCTCTATAAGCTTCAATATGAGGTCCTAAACCTGGCATGAAAGAGCATCCTTGTAGCTGTGAGGGCTAATAGAGTCAAAATGTTTGCCTTGGAGTAAGTTGAGCCAATGGCCATGGGGTAAGTCGAGCCAATAGTTGAGCCAATGGCCATGGGGTAAGTCGAGCCAATAGTTGACCCAATGGCCATGGGGTAAGTCGAGCCAATAGTTGACGCAATGGCCATGGGGTAAGTCGAGCCAATAGTTGACCCAATGGCCATGGGGTAAGTTGAGCCAATAGTTGACCCAATGGCCATGGGGTAAATCGAGCCAATAGTTGACCCAATGGCCATGGGGTAAGTTGAGCCAATAGTTGACCCAATGGCCATGGGGTAAATCGAGCCAATAGTTGACCCAATGGCCATGGGGTAAGTCGAGCCAATAGTTGACCCAATGGCCATGTGGTAAGTTGAGCCAATAGTTGACCCAATGGCCATGGGGTAAGTCGAGCCAATAGTTGACCCAATGGCCATGGGGTAAGTTGAGCCAATAGTTGACCCAATGGCCATGGGGTAAATCGAGCCAATAGTTGACCCAATGGCCATGGGGTAAGTTGAGCCAATAGTTGACCCAATGGCAAGTTTAGCAAATTGAAGTTTCCAGGTGTAATGCAAGATATTATCGCTGGGATATGAGGTAACTGGCCTATGTTAAAAGTGTTTTAAGTGTTCGTTAGGTGGATGCTACCATGAATACGGATAATCATGGTAGCGTCCACATTCATGTAGACGTGTTTAGAAACATTCATTTGTTTTTTTTCCCCATAAAAGTGACTCCAAAATGACAATACGTTATTTACCATTCATTTCTATTGGGCACAAAAGACTTTTAAAACAACCAAAACAAACAGCAAAAGCATCCAACAAATGAGTAGTCACAACCTTGATGTAGTCATTGTGTACTATGAACGTGGGACCAAATAGTTAAACTTTTGACTACTTTAATACACATATTATTGAATATGTCCCAATACTTTCGGTCCCTTAAAATGGGGGGACGACAGTTGAAGTCAGAAGATTACATACACCTTAGCCAAATACATTTAAACTCCGTTTTTCACAATTACTGACATTTAATCCTAGTAAAAAATCCCTGTCTTAGTTCAGTTAGGATCACCACTTTATTTTAAGAATGTGAAATGTCAGAATAATAGTAGAGAGAACGATATATTTCAGCTTTTATTTCTTTCATCAAATTCCCAGTGGGTCAAAAGTTTACACTCAATTAGTATTTGGTAGCACTGCATTTAAATTGTTTCGGGTAGCCTTCCACAAGCTTCCCACAATAAATTGGGTGAATTTTGGCCCATTCCTCCTGACAGAGCTGGTGTAACTGAGTCAGGTTTGTAGGCCTCCTTGCTCGCACACACTTTTTCAGTTCTGCCCACAAATTTCCTATAGGATTGAGGTCAGGGATTTGTGATGTAAACTCTAATACCTTGACTTTGTTGTCCTTAAGCCATTTTGCAACAACTTTGTAAGTATGGTTAGGGTCATTGTCCATTTGGAAGACCCATTTGAGACCAAGCATTAACTTCCTGACTGATGTCTTGAGATGTTGCTTCCATATATCCACATAATTTTCCACCTCATGATGCCATCTATTATGTGAAGTGCACCAGGCTCTCCTGCAGCAAAGCACCCCCACAACATGATGCTGACCAGAGGACATGTCCCCAAATAGTCCGATCTTTGTCCCCATGTGCAGTTGCAAAATGTAGTCTTGTTTTTTTATGGCGGTTTTAGAGCAGTGGGAGCAATTCCTTGCTGTCGATATAGGACTCGATTTACTGTGGATATAGATACTTTTGTAACCGTTTCCTCCAGCATCTTCACAAGGTCCTTTGCTGTTGTTCTGGGATTGATTTGCACTTTTCGCACCACAGTATGTTCATATCTAGGAGGCATGGTGTTTATACTTGCGTGCTATTGTTTGTAGAGATGAACGTGGTACCTTCAGGCGTTTGGAAATTGCTCCCAAGGATGAACCACACTTGGCTGATTTCTTTTGATTTTCCCATGATGTCAAGCAAAGAGGCACTGAGTTTGAAGGTAGGCCTTGAAATACATCCACAGGGTACACCTCCAGTTGACTCAAATTATGTAAATTAGCCAATCAGAAGCTTCTAAAGCAATGACATAATTTTCTGTATTTTTCCAAGCTGTTTAAAGGCAGTCAACTTAGTGTATGTAAACTTCTGACCCACTGGAATTGTGATACAGTGGATTATAAGTGAAATAATCTGTAAACAATTGTTGGAAAAATTCCATGTGTCATGCACAAAGTAGATGTCCTAATAGACTTGCCAAAACTATAGTTTGTTAACAAGAAATTTGTGGAGTGGTTGAAAAACGAGTTTTAAAGACTCCAACTAAGTGAATGTAAAATTCCGAATTCAACTGTATGGACAATATGCACTTTATCCTCATAGTCATTGTAGCATTCTAATACTTTTGGAACTGCATAGCAGGTATCTATGGAAGTGTTTATCATGTTACCTCATCAGCATAGCAGGTATCTATGGAAGTGTTTATCATGTTACCTCATCAGCATAGCAGGTATCTATGGTTGTGTTTATCATGTTACCTCATCAGCATAGCAGGTATCTATGGAAGTGTTTATCATGTTACCTCATCAGCATAGCAGGTATCTATGGTTGTGTTTATCATGTTACCTCATCAGCATAGCAGGTATCTATGGAAGTGTTTATCATGTTACCTCATCAGCATAGCAGGTATCTATGGTTGTGTTTATCATGTTACCTCATCAGCATAGCAGGTATCTATGGAAGTGTTTATCATGTTACCTCATCAGCATAGCAGGTATCTATGGTTGTGTTTATCATGTTACCTCATCAGCATAGCAGGTATCTATGGTTGTGTTTATCATGTTACCTCATCAGCATAGCAGGTATCTATGGAAGTGTTTATCATGTTACCTCATCAGCATAGCAGGTATCTATGGAAGTGTTTATCATGTTACCTCATCAGCATAGCAGGTATCTATGGAAGTGTTTATCATGTTACCTCATCAGCATAGCAGGTATCTATGGAAGTGTTTATCATGTTACCTCATCAGCATAGCAGGTATCTATGGTTGTGTTTATCATGTTACCTCATCAGCATAGCAGGTATCTATGGAAGTGTTTATCATGTTACCTCATCAGCATAGCAGATACAGTGGGGCAAAAAAGTATTTAGGCAGCCACCAATTGTGCAAGTTCTCCCACTTAAAAAGATGAGAGAGGCCTATAATTTGCATCATAGGTACACTTCAACTATGACAGACATATGAGGAAAAACATCCATAAAATCACATTGTAGGATTTTTAATGAATTTATTTGCAAATTATGGTGGAAAATAAGTATTTGGTCAAAAACAAAAGTTTATCTCAATACTTTGTTATATACATTTTGTTGGTAATGATAGAGGTCAAACGTTTTCTGTAAGTCTTCACATGGTTTTCACACACTGTTTCTGGTATTTTGGCCCATTCCTCCATGCAGATCTCCTCTAGAGCAGTGATGTTTTGAGGCTGTTGCTGGGCAACACGGACTCTAAACTCCCTCCAAAGATTTTCTATGGGGTTGAGATCTGGAGACTGGCTAGGCCAGTCCAGGACCTTGAAATGCTCAAAATGTATATAACAATGTATTGAGATAAACTTTTGTTATTGACCAAATACTTATTTTCCACCATAATTTGCAAATTAATTAATTAAAAATCCTACAATGTGATTTTTTTTGTTTTTTTTTGTCATAGTTGAAGTGTACCTATGATGAAAATTACAGGCCTCTCTCATCTTTTTAAGTGGGAAAACTTGCACAATTGGTGGCTGCCTAAATACTTTTTTTGCCCCACTGTATCTATGGAAGTGTTTATCATGTTACCTCATCAGCATAGCAGGTATCTATGGTTGTGTTTATCATGTTACCTCATCAGCATAGCAGGTATCTATGGTTGTGTTTATCATGTTACCTCATCAGCATAGCAGGTTTCTATGGTTGTGTTTATCATGTTACCTCATCAGCATAGCAAGTATCTATGGTTGTGTTTATCATGTTACCTCATCAGCATAGCAGGTATCTAGGTATCTATGGTTTCTTGTTGTGTTTATCATGTTACCTCATCAGCATAGCAGGTATCTATGGTTGTGTTTATCATGTTACCTCATCAGCATAGCAGGTATCTATGGTTGTGTTTATCATGTTACCTCATCAGCATAGCAGGTATCTATGGTTGTGTTTATCATGTTACCTCATCAGCATAGCAGGTATCTATGGTTGTGTTTATCATGTTACCTCATCAGCATAGCAGGTTTCTATGGTTGTGTTTATCATGTTACCTCATCAGCATAGCAGGTATCTATGGTTGTGTTTATCATGTTACCTCATCAGCATAGCAGGTATCTATGGTTGTGTTTATCATGTTACCTCATCAGCATAGCAGGTATCTATGGTTGTGTTTATCATGTTACCTCATCAGCATAGCAGGTATCTATGGTTGTGTTTATCATGTTACCTCATCAGCATAGCAGGTATCTATGGAAGTGTTTATCATGTTACCTCATCAGCATAGCAGGTTTCTATGGTTGTGTTTATCATGTTACCTCATCAGCATAGCAGGTATTTATACACTACTCCTATCCCAAACGATTCAATAAAATAAAAATATTGTTTTCGGTCTCTGTCATTCAGTTAAACCTGTATTTGATTGAATGCTGTGTCCAAGTCATTCCAATGAAATGATGTTGAACCAATGTGGAACAGAGGTCGAATTGACGTCTGTTTCCAGTGTGATGTTTTCAAAATCTGTAATGTTTACACAAATTCTGATTATTTCCAGGGATACACAACATCCTGAAATATATGTAGACAACGTTGTTAGATAGAATACTATATTTCCTTTGACAGAGAGACACTGAATGTAACAAATGGCTCAATTTGGCCCACTCCGAAGGATAGTTGGTTTAGCCTCTTGTACATACCTGTGCTAAAAGGACAAACTGTGTTTCTAATCTACTGAACACAGATTGTGCACTAGACATTACCAAGGTACAATTCCTCTGAGATTTAAAGTTGAGCTCTATCATGTAAATATAAACATAAAAATACAAATATCATGTAAATATAAACATAAAAATACAAATATCATGTAAATATAAACATAAATATACAAATATCATGTAAATATAAACATAAATATACAAATATCATGTAAATATAAACATAAATATACAAATATCATGTAAATATAAACATAAATATACAAATATCATGTAAATATAAACATAAATATACAAATATCATGTAGATCATGTAAAAGGCCCTGAAGCCAAACTGCTGAATGTAAAAGCCAGAGGAGGCTGCTCAGAGGACGGCTCAAAATAATGTATGGAACGGAGCGAATGGAACGGTATCAAACACATGGAAACCATGGAGACCATGTGTTTGATGTATCTGATACCATTCCACTCATTCTAGCCGTTACCACGAGCCCGTCCTCCCCAATTAAGGTGCCACGACCTCCTGTGGTGTGAGCCTATACTGTATTGCTGCGTTTACACAGGCAGCCCAATTCTGATTGTTTGCCAATAATTGGCCTTTTGACCAATCAGATCAGAGCTTTTGCCAACAATTGGGCAAAAGATCAGAATTGGGCTGCTTGTATAAATGCAGTCTACACGTGAACAACAGAGCTCGATACACTAATACAATCAGATGATGAAGCCTGCCTAACGAGCAGTGACTGTGTATAGTACAGTAAGTAGAGTGGCTGGTTCAAACGGTTGCTGTAGGATTCTTCAGTTCCTTGTTGTTTCCCCCCCCCCTTTAAAACACCACATTCATTAATACAGTATAGTTTCCTGCTTTCCCGCTCAGTCTCTCTCCTTTTGTCTTCCTTGATGGAACTATGTGTGGTTAGTTACTGCTTCCAACAACACCTCCGGATGTTTTCGCTCATCCCACTCCTCATGGTGTGGACTGGACTCCCTCTTTGGTAGGATATGCTTGGAATCAAAAAGGCAAATTATAACACCCTAATTGGTTTCTGTGGGATAGGTAAAACAGATTTAAATGGATTGCCATTAATTGTCTTTTGTGAGACCACATTATCTTCCACAATTGGAGGAGGCTTTAAACAAACCAATTAATTTACTTCGCTCCCCTCCTTTCCTTCCCTCTCTCTCACACTTTCTTTCGGCTCTTGTATTTCTCTCCTCTCTTTCTGTAACCACTGTTTCTCAGGCCAGATGTATATACCTCTCTCCTCTCTTTCTGTAACACCACTGTTTCTCAGGCCAGATGTATATACCTCTCTCCTCTCTTTCTGTAACCACTGTTTCTCAGGCCAGATGTATATACCTCTCTCCTCTCTTTCTGTAACACCACTGTTTCTCAGGCCAGATGTATATACCTCTCTCCTCTCTTTCTGTAACCACTGTTTCTCAGGCCAGATGTATATACCTCTCTCCTCTCTTTCTGTAACCACTGTTTCTCATGCCAGATGTATATACCTCTCTCCTCTCTTTCTGTAACCACTGTTTCTCAGGCCAGATGTATATACCTCTCTCCTCTTTCTGTAACCACTGTTTCTCAGGCCAGATGTATATACCTCTCTCCTCTCTTTCTGTAACCAATGTTTCTCAGGCCAGATGTATATACCTCTCTCCTCTCTTTCTGTAACCACTGTTTCTCAGGCCAGATGTATATACCCCTCTCCTCTCTTTCTGTAACCACTGTTTCTCAGGCCAGATGTATATACCTCTCTCCTCTCTTTCTGTAACCACTGTTTCTCAGGCCAGATGTATATACCTCTCTCCTCTCTTTCTGTAACCACTGTTTCTCAGGCCAGATGTATATACCTCTCTCCTCTCTTTCTGTAACCACTGTTTCTCAGGCCAGATGTATATACCTCTCTCCTCTCTTTCTGTAACCACTGTTTCTCAGGCCAGATGTATATACCTCTCTCCTCTCTTTCTGTAACCACTGTTTCTCAGGCCAGATGTATATACCTCTCTCCTCTCTTTCTGTAACCTCTCTCCTCTCTTTCTGTAACCTACCACTGTTTCTCTCTTTCTGTAACCACTGTTTCTCAGGCCAGATGTATATGCCTCTCTCCTCTCTTTCTGTAACCACTGTTTCTCAGGCCAGATGTATATACCTCTCTCCTCTCTTTCTGTAACCACTGTTTCTCAGGCCAGATGTATATACCTCTCTCCTCTCTTTCTGTAACCACTGTTTCTCAGGCCAGATGTATATACCTCTCTCCTCTCTTTCTGTAACACCACTGTTTCTCAGGCCAGATGTATATACCTCTCTCCTCTCTTTCTGTAACCACTGTTTCTCAGGCCAGATGTATATACCTCTCTCCTCTCTTTCTGTAACCACTGTTTCTCAGGCCAGATGTATATACCTCTCTCCTCTCTTTCTGTAACACCACTGTTTCTCAGGCCAGATGTATATACCTCTCTCCTCTCTTTCTGTAACCACTGTTTCTCAGGCCAGATGTATATACCTCTCTCCTCTCTTTCTGTAACCACTGTTTCTCAGGCCAGATGTATATACCTCTCTCCTCTCTTTCTGTAACCACTGTTTCTCAGGCCAGATGTATATACCTCTCTCCTCTCTTTCTGTAACCACTGTTTCTCAGGCCAGATGTATATACCTCTCTCCTCTCTTTCTGTAACACCACCGTTTCTCAGGCCAGATGTATATACCTCTCTCCTCTCTTTCTGTAACACCACTGTTTCTCAGGCCAGATGTATATACCTCTCTCCTCTCTTTCTGTAACCACTGTTTCTCAGGCCAGATGTATATACCTCTCTCCTCTCTTTCTGTAACCACTGTTTCTCAGGCCAGATGTAAATACCTCTCTCCTCTCTTTCTGTAACCACTGTTTCTCAGGCCAGATGTATATACCTCTCTCCTCTCTTTCTGTAACACCACTGTTTCTCAGGCCAGATGTATATACCTCTCTCCTCTCTTTCTGTAACCACTGTTTCTCAGGCCAGATGTATATACCTCTCTCCTCTCTTTCTGTAACCACTGTTTCTCAGGCCAGATGTATATACCTCTCTCCTCTCTTTCTGTAACCACTGTTTCTCAGGCCAGATGTATATACCTCTCTCCTCTCTTTCGGTAACACCACTGTTTCTCAGGCCAGATGTATATACCTCTCTCCTCTCTTTCTGTAACCACGGTTTCTCAGGCCAGATGTATATACCTCTCTCCTCTCTTTCTGTAACCACTGTTTCTCAGGCCAGATGTATATACCTCTCTCCTGTTTCTCTTTCTGTAACCACTGTTTCTCAGGCCAGATGTATATACCTCTCTCTCTCTTTCTGTAACCACTGTTTCTCAGGCCAGATGTATATACCTCTCTCCTCTCTTTCTGTAACCACTGTTTCTCAGGCCAGATGTATATACCTCTCTCCTCTCTTTCTGTAACCACTGTTTCTCAGGCCAGATGTATATACCTCTCTCCTCTCTTTCTGTAACCACTGTTTCTCAGGCCAGATGTATATACCTCTCTCCTCTCTTTCTGTAACACCACTGTTTCTCAGGCCAGATGTATATACCTCTCTCCTCTCTTCTCTTTCTGTAACCACTGTTTCTCAGGCCAGATGTATATACCTCTCTCCTCTCTTTCTGTAACCACTGTTTCTCAGGCCAGATGTATATACCTCTCTCCTCTCTTTCTGTAACCACTGTTTCTCAGGCCAGATGTATATACCTCTCTCCTCTCTTTCTGTAACCACTGTTTCTCAGGCCAGATGTATATACCTCTCTCCTCTCTTTCTGTAACACCACTGTTTCTCAGGCCAGATGTATATACCTCTCTCTCTCTCTTTCCGTAACCACTGTTTCTCAGGCCAGATGTATATACCTCTCTCCTCTCTTTCTGTAACACCACTGTTTCTCAGGCCAGATGTATATACCTCTCTCCTCTCTTTCTGTAACCACTGTTTCTCATGCCAGATGTATATACCTCTCTCCTCTCTTTCTGTAACCACTGTTTCTCAGGCCAGATGTATATACCTCTCTCCTCTCTTTCTGTAACACCACTGTTTCTCAGGCCAGATGTATATACCTCTCTCTCCTCTCTTTCTGTAACCACTGTTTCTCAGGCCAGATGTATATACCTCTCTCCTCTCTTTCTGTAACCACTGTTTCTCAGGCCAGATGTATATACCTCTCTCCTCTCTTTCTGTAACCACTGTTTCTCAGGCCAGATGTATATCTCTCCTCTCTCCTCTCTTTCTGTAACACCACTGTTTCTCAGGCCAGATGTATATACCTCTCTCCTCTCTTTCTGTAACCACTGTTTCTCAGGCCAGATGTATATACCTCTCTCCTCTCTTTCTGTAACCACTGTTTCTCAGGCCAGATGTATATACCTCTCTCCTCTCTTTCTGTAACCACTGTTTCTCAGGCCAGATGTATATACCTCTCTCCTCTCTTTCTGTAACCACTGTTTCTCAGGCCAGATGTATATACCTCTCTCCTCTCTGTCTGTAACACCACTGTTTCTCAGGCCAGATGTATATACCTCTCTCCTCTCTTTCTGTAACCACTGTCTCTCAGGCCAGATGTATATACCTCTCTCCTCTCTTTCTGTAACCACTGTTTCTCAGGCCAGATGTATATACCTCTCTCCTCTCTTTCTGTAACCACTGTTTCTCAGGCCAGATGTATATACCTCTCTCCTCTCTTTCTGTAACCACTGTTTCTCAGGCCAGATGTATATACCTCTCTCCTCTCTTTCTGTAACACCACTGTTTCTCAGGCCAGATGTATATACCTCTCTCCTCTCTTTCTGTAACACCACTGTTTCTCAGGCCAGATGTATATACCCTCTCTCCTCTCTTTCTGTAACCACTGTTTCTCAGGCCAGATGTATATACCTCTCTCCTCTCTTTCTGTAACCACTGTTTCTCAGGCCAGATGTATATACCTCTCTCCTCTCTTTCTGTAACCACTGTTTCTCAGGCCAGATGTATATACCTCTCTCCTCTCTTTCTGTAACCACTGTTTCTCAGGCCAGATGTATATACCTCTCTCCTCTCTTTCTGTAACACCACTGTTTCTCAGGCCAGACCACTCCTCTCTTTCTGTAACCACTGTTTCTCAGGCCAGATGTATATACCTCTCTCCTCTCTTTCTGTAACCACTGTTTCTCAGGCCAGATGTATATACCTCTCTCCTCTCTTTCTGTAACACCACTGTTTCTCAGGCCAGATGTATATACCTCTCTCCTCTCTTTCTGTAACCACTGTTTCTCAGGCCAGATGTATATACCTCTCTCCTCTCTTTCTGTAACCACTGTTTCTCAGGCCAGATGTATATACCTCTCTCCTCTCTTTCTGTAACCACTGTTTCTCAGGCCAGATGTATACCTCTCTCCTCTCTTTCTGTAACCACTGTTTCTCAGGCCTCTCTCTCCTCTTTCTGTAACACCACTGTTTCTCAGGCCAGATGTATATACCTCTCTCCTTTCTCTTTCTGTAACACCACTGTTTCTCAGGCCAGATGTATATACCTCTCTCCTCTCTTTCTGTAACCACTGTTTCTCAGGCCAGATGTATATACCTCTCTCCTCTCTTTCTGTAACCACTGTTTCTCAGGCCAGATGTAAATACCTCTCTCCTCTCTTTCTGTAACCACTGTTTCTCAGGCCAGATGTATATAGGCCTCTCTCCTCTCTTTCTGTAACACCACTGTTTCTCAGGCCAGATGTATATACCTCTCTCCTCTCTTTCTGTAACCACTGTTTCTCAGGCCAGATGTATATACCTCTCTCCTCTCTTTCTGTAACCACTGTTTCTCAGGCCAGATGTATATACCTCTCTCCTCTCTTTCTGTAACCACTGTTTCTCAGGCCAGATGTATATACCTCTCTCCTCTCTTTCTCAGGCCAGTAACACCACTGTTTCTCAGGCCAGATGTATATACCTCTCTCCTCTCTTTCTGTAACCACTGTTTCTCAGGCCAGATGTATATACCTCTCTCCTCTCTTTCTGTAACCACTGTTTCTCAGGCCAGATGTATATACCTCTCTCCTCTCTTTCTGTAACCACTGTTTCTCAGGCCAGATGTATATACCTCTCTCCTCTCTTTCTGTAACCACTGTTTCTCAGGCCAGATGTATATACCTCTCTCCTCTCTTTCTGTAACCACTGTTTCTCAGGCCAGATGTATATACCTCTCTCCTCTCTTTCTGTAACCACTGTTTCTCAGGCCAGATGTATATACCTCTCTCCTCTCTTTCTGTAACCACTGTTTCTCAGGCCAGATGTATATACCTCTCTCCTCTCTTTCTGTAACACCACTGTTTCTCAGGCCAGATGTATATACCTCTCTCCTCTCTTTCTGTAACCACTGTTTCTCAGGCCAGATGTATATACCTCTCTCCTCTCTTTCTGTAACCACTGTTTCTCAGGCCAGATGTATATACCTCTCTCCTCTCTTTCTGTAACACCACTGTTTCTCAGGCCAGATGTATATACCTCTCTCCTCTCTTTCCGTAACCACTGTTTCTCAGGCCAGATGTATATACCTCTCTCCTCTCTTTCTGTAACACCACTGTTTCTCAGGCCAGATGTATATACCTCTCTCCTCTCTTTCTGTAACCACTGTTTCTCATGCCAGATGTATATACCTCTCTCCTCTCTTTCTGTAACCACTGTTTCTCAGGCCAGATGTATATACCTCTCTCCTCTCTTTCTGTAACACCACTGTTTCTCAGGCCAGATGTATATACCTCTCTCCTCTCTTTCTGTAACCACTGTTTCTCATGCCAGATGTATATACCTCTCTCCTCTCTTTCTGTAACCACTGTTTCTCAGGCCAGATGTATATACCTCTCTCCTCTCTTTCTGTAACCACTGTTTCTCAGGCCAGATGTATATACCTCTCTCCTCTCTTTCTGTAACCACTGTTTCTCAGGCCAGATGTATATACCTCTCTCCTCTCTTTCTGTAACACCACTGTTTCTCAGGCCAGATGTATATACCTCTCTCCTCTCTTTCTGTAACACCACTGTTTCTCAGGCCAGATGTATATACCTCTCTCCTC
Organism: Oncorhynchus keta; assembly: GCF_023373465.1. NCBI lineage: Eukaryota > Metazoa > Chordata > Actinopteri > Salmoniformes > Salmonidae > Oncorhynchus > Oncorhynchus keta. The sequence continues at coordinate 7,985,847 of NC_068449.1, read as the reverse complement.
TCTTTCTGTAACCACTGTTTCTCAGGCCAGATGTATATACCTCTCTCCTCTCTTTCTGTAACACCACTGTTTCTCAGGCCAGATGTATATACCTCTCTCCTCTCTTTCTGTTAACACCACTGTTTCTCAGGCCAGATGTATATACCTCTCTCCTCTCTTTCTGTAACCACTGTTTCTCAGGCCAGATGTATATACCTCTCTCCTCTCTGTCTGTAACACCACTGTTTCTCAGGCCAGATGTATATACCTCTCTCCTCTCTTTCTGTAACCACTGTCTCTCAGGCCAGATGTATATACCTCTCTCCTCTCTTTCTGTAACCACTGTTTCTCAGGCCAGATGTATATACCTCTCTCCTCTCTTTCTGTAACACCACTGTTTCTCAGGCCAGATGTATATACCTCTCTCCTCTCTTTCTGTAACCACTGTTTCTCAGGCCAGATGTATATACCTCTCTCCTCTCTGTCTGTAACACCACTGTTTCTCAGGCCAGATGTATATACCTCTCTCCTCTCTTTCTGTAACCACTGTTTCTCAGGCCAGATGTATATACCTCTCTCCTCTCTTTCTGTAACCACTGTTTCTCAGGCCAGATGTATATACCTCTCTCCTCTCTTTCTGTAACACCACTGTTTCTCAGGCCAGATGTATATACCTCTCTCCTCTCTTTCTGTAACCACTGTTTCTCAGGCCAGATGTATATACCTCTCTCTTTCTAACCACTCTTTCTGTAACACCACTGTTTCTCAGGCCAGATGTATATACCTCTCTCCTCTCTTTCTGTAACCACTGTTTCTCAGGCCAGATGTATATACCCCTCTCCTCTCTTTCTGTAACACCACTGTTTCTCAGGCCAGATGTATATACCTCTCTCCTCTCTTTCTGTAACCACTGTTTCTCAGGCCAGATGTATATACCTCTCTCCTCTCTTTCTGTAACACCACTGTTTCTCAGGCCAGATGTATATACCTCTCTCCTCTCTTTCTGTAACCACTGTTTCTCAGGCCAGATGTATATACCTCTCTCCTCTCTTTCTGTAACACCACTGTTTCTCAGGCCAGATGTATATACCTCTCTCCTCTCTTTCTGTAACCACTGTTTCTCAGGCCAGATGTATATACCTCTCTCCTCTCTTTCTGTAACCACTGTTTCTCAGGCCAGATGTATATACCTCTCTCCTCTCTTTCTGTAACACCACTGTTTCTCAGGCCAGATGTATATACCTCTCTCCTCTCTTTCTGTAACCACTGTTTCTCAGGCCAGATGTATATACCTCTCTCCTCTCTTTCTGTAACCACTGTTTCTCAGGCCAGATGTATATACCTCTCTCCTCTCTTTCGGTAACACCACCGTTTCCCACACATGCTGAGCACTTGTTGGCTGCTTTTACTTTACTTTGCGGTCCAACTCATCCCAAACCATCTCAATTTGGTTGAGGTCGGGTGATTGTGGGGGCCAGGTCATCTGATGCAGCACTCCATCACTCTCCTTCTTGCTCAAATATCCCTTGCACAGTCTGGAGGTGTGTTGGGTCATTGTCCTGATGAAAAACAAATGAAAGTGGGACTAAGTGCAAACCAGATAGGATTGTGTATCGCTGCAGAATGCTGTGGTAGCCATGCTGGTTAAGTGTGCCTTGAATTCTAAATACAGTACATCACAGACAGTGTCACAAGCAAAGCACCCCCATACCATAGCACCTCCTACTCTATGCTTCACGGTGGGAACCACACGGGTAGAGATCAATCGTTCACCTTCTCTGCACGGAGGTTGGAACCAAAAATCTCAAATTTGGACTCATCAGACCAAAGGTCAGATTTCCCCCGGTCTAATGTCCATTCCTCGTGTTTCTTGGCCCAAACAAGTCTCTTGTTATTATTGGTGTCTTTTAGTAGGGGTTTCTTTGCAGCAATTCGACCATGAAGACCTGATTCACGCAGTCTCCTCTGAACAGATGATGTTGTGAAATGTCTGTTACTTGAACTTTGTGAAGCATTTATTTGGGCTGCAATTTCTGAGGCTGGTAACTCTAATGAACTTATCCTCTGCAGCAGAGGTGACTCTGGGTCTTCCTTTCCTGTGGTGGTCCTCATGAGAGCCAGTTTCATCATAGTGCATGATGGTTATTGTGACTGCACTTGAAAAAACATTCAATATTCTTGACATTTTCCACATTGACGGACTGTTGTTTCTCTTTGCTGATTTGAGCTGTTCTTGCCATAATATGGACATGGTCTTTTACCAAACAGGGTTATCTTCTGTATACCACCCCTACCCTGTCACAACACAACTGATTGGCTCAAACACAGTAAGAAGGAAATACATTCCAAATTAACAAGGCACACCTGTTAATTAAAATGCATGCTAGGTGACTACCTCATGAAGAGAGAATGCCAAGAGTGTGCAAAGCGGTCATCAAGGCAAAAGGGTAGCTACTTTGACAAATCTCAAAACTCAACATTTGTTTAACACTTTTTTGGTTACTACATGATTCCATGTGTTATTTCATAGTTTTGATGTCTTCATTATTCTTTCACAATGTAGAACATAGTAAAAATCAAGAAAAAGCCTTGAATGAGTAGATGTGTCCTAACGTTTGACTGGTGCTGTAATTCCACTTCGACTATATGAGGTATTGAGTGTAGGCCAGTGAGACGAAAATCTAAAATGATTCCATTTTAAATTCAGGCCGAAACACAACAAAATGTGCAAAAAGTTGAGGGGTGTGAACACTTTCTGATGTCACTATGCATTTGGAAAGTATTCAGACCCCTTGACCTTTTCCACATTTTGTTACAGTACAACTTTATTGTAAAATGAATTTCAAAAAGATAAATAATCCTCATTAAACTAAACACAATACCCTGGAATGACAAAGCAAAAACAGATTTTTGGAAATGTTTATACAAGGTCCCACAGTTGACAGTGTATGTCAGAGCAAAAACCAAGCCATGAGGTTGAAGGACTGGTCCGTAGAGCTTCTAGACAGGATTGTGTCGAGGCACAGATCTGGGAAAGGGTACCAAAAAAATGGAAGAAGTTCTTAAATGGAAAAAGTTTGGAACCACCAAGACTCTTCCTAGAGTTGGCCACCCGGCCAAACTGAGCAATCGGGGGAGAAGGGCCTTGGTCAGGTAGGTGACCAAGAACCCAATGGGCACTCTGACAGAGCTCAAGAGTTCCTCTTTGGAGATGGGAGAACCTTCCAAAAGGATGACCATCTCTGCAGCACTCCACCAATCAGGCCTTTATGGTAGAGTGGCCAGACGAAAGCCACTCCTCAGTAAAAGGCACATGACAGCCCACTTGGAGTTGCCAAAAGGCAGCTAAAGGACTCTCAGATCATGAGAAACAAGATTTTCTGGTCTGATGAAATTAAGATCGAACTCTTTGGCATAAATGCCAAGCGTGACGTCTGGAGGAAACCTGGCACCATCCCTACGGTGAAGCATGGTGGTGAGGGGATGTTTTTCAGCGGCAGGGACTGGGAGACCAGTGAGGAATGAGGGAAAGATGAACGGAGCAATGTACAGAGATCCTTGATGAAAACCTGCTCCAGAGCACTCAGGACTTCAGACTGGGGTTGAAGGTTCACATTCCAACAGGACAACGACCCAAAGCACACAGTCAAGACAACGCAGGAGTGGCTAAGTCTCTGAATATCCTTGGGTGGCCCAGCCACAGCCTAGACTTGAACCCGATCGAACATCTCTGGAGAGAACTGGAAACAGCTGTGCAACATCGCTCCCCATCCAACCTGACAGAGCTTGAGAGGATCTGCAGAGAAGAATGGGATAAACTCCCCAAATACAGGTGTGCCAAGCTTGTTGCATCATACCCAAGAAGACTTGAGGCTGTAATCGCTGACACCGGTGCTTCAACAAATTCCTGAGTACAGGGTCTGAATACTTACGTAAATGTGATACTTCCATCTTTATTTGTATTAGATTTGCAAAATTTTCAAAAAAAGTGTTTTGTTTTGTCATTATGGGGTATTGTGATGTCATTATGGGGTATTGTGATATCATTATGGGGTATTGTGTGTAGATTGATGAGAAAAAACAATAACAATTTAGTCCATTTTAGAATAAGGCTGTAACGCAACACAATGTGGATAAAGTCAAGAGGCCTGAATACATTCCATATGCACTCTATGTGTACGTGACCAATCCAATTTGATGACTCAGGGTTGAAAGATCCCCTCACTTCTCAGAAAGGGAGTTTTGTGATTGTGGAAGATTTCCCTCAATTCTACTTAGTTTACGTTGACTCATCATGACCGGCAATGCACACAAACACGTACGCACAGCCACACACACACACACACACACACACACACACACACACACACACACACACACACAAACACACATAAACACCACGCACACACACACATTACATTGTGAAAAAGCATTTCTTACCATAAAGTAACAACAAAATGCCAACAGTAAAGCTGCCTTTCAACTTTATTTACTGTAAATTAAATGTGTAAAGTTCAAAGGTTTTGTAGTCTATTTCTTATTTTATGTATATTTCCTTCATATTACAATGTTGTCTTGTTGTAAAACAAGCATTTGGACCTACGTATTCATCAAGCAGCCACAGACCTCGTGTTATTTCTATGTCAGAAAGCAGGAAGACAAACTTTGAGATCTAACTATCATTCTTCTCTTCCTGACAGCTCCTCCTGCCACCACAGCAGACCTCGTGATGTTCCTGTTAGAAAGTAGAGAAGCTCATAGAAGATTACAGCAGCATACTGTATGAAACCCAGGGATGCATTCAATGTTTAAACGTGTTAGAAAAAGACGTTGGGGTACCAATCAAACAAGAATTCAATGAATTCAAATCATTAAAACTGACTGGTACCAAGGCTACTCTAACAAATCCTAAGAAGTAAGAAGAAGAATGACTTGGTGTAAATGGTAACATACCAAGTCAGACATGTGATTCATGCCACATTCGAAGGTTGACTCTCCACTGTCATATTTCTTGTTGTGTTCTATGACCCTGGTCCTACACTCGAGCCAGATCTTCTTGCGCTTGGCTTCCTCCTCCTTGGATTTGTACTTCTTCCCTGTAAATACACACATTCTGTAAATGAGAATTATAAGTACTTTGTTAAACTGTGCAGTGTACAAGATTTTCAGTCTCATCACTGTATTCTTCGTGTTGTATGGAAGGAAGTGTTCTGTCTACATGACGAACACAGGCTAGGATCGTTTTTCCGACAGGGGGTATTTGATTATGCCCTAATTATTTTTCAACGTCTGGGGAGAAGGAAACATGTATTGTCCGTGTGAATTCATCTCATCATGATCATGCGACAGTTATGCATAAAACAAATCTAATTTTGTTTTGAGTTTTGTAGAACAAGCAATTGACACAGGCACACGCCTGTGTTTTATATGGGCTGTGTTTTATATGGGCTGTGTTTTATATGGGCTGTGTTTTATATGGGCTGTGTTTTATATGGGCTGTGTTTTATATGGGCTGTGTTTTATGTTTTATATGGGCTGTGTTTTATATGGGCTGTGTTTTATATGGGCTGTGTTTTATATGGGCTGTGTTTTATATGGGCTGTGTTTTATATGGGCTGTGTTTTATATGGGCTGTGTTTTATGTAGGCTGTGTTTTATGTAGGCTGTGTTTTATATAGGCTGTGTAACCAAAATGTGTGACAGTGAAGGAAAAAAATGTATTATAAAGAAAGTAATCACATTCTATCAGGTACACAGAGGGGGAAAAAAGCTACCTGAATCAAAAGAGAAACTTCAGCACACTGGTAATCTTACAACAATTTAATGGATCTTATTTAACCTATCATTATTACCATGTTTTTCTTTCCACTCTTCAAACTCTTTGTCCACATCTTGACGTTCACTTGCCATATTCACTCACAGCCACAACCAGGCAGAACAGAAGAAGCTTCAAACTGAAGAAAAAACACATGACAAGTTATGTCCTATGTGATTATGTGCAACTATATTTATTAAAGCCACAATCCTAAATTGTAAGTTTATGAATAGTAGTTCTAAGTTCATGAGGCTTTATATTCTTCATGAATCAATGGGTAGACAGTAAACACACTCCTGGAATAAACCAAATAAAAAAGTGGAATTAAAATGGATGTAATTCCCAACAATTTACACAAAATACTCTAAAGCCAAAGTGTAAGACACATTCTAACATTTGTATTCGCCTGCTGAAAAGGTAAATGTGTCTCTCAGTGTCTGTTGGAAAGCAGACAACCAGATTCTCCTGTAGGACTTTTCCGTTGCTCAGCGTGATTCTGTATTTTTTTTTTATCCTTAAAAAAAATCCCCATACCTGGCCAATGACAAGCATACCCATAACCACCATGCTTGAAAATATGAAGAGTGGTACTCAGTAATGTGATGTATTGGATTTTCCCTAAACATAACACTTTGTATTCAGGACATAAAGTTAATTTCTTCAGTGCCTTGTTGCAAACAGGATGCATGTTTCGGAATATTTTTATTTCTGTACAGGCTTCCTTCTTTTCACTTAGGTTAGTAATTGTGGATGTAATTGTGGATGTAACGGATGTGAAACGCTAGCTTAGTTAGCGGCGGTGCGTGCTAAATAGTGTTTCAATCGGTGACGTCACTTGCTCTGAGACCTTGAAGTAGTGGTTCCCCTTGCTCTGCAAGGGCCGCAGCTTTTGTGGAGCGATGGGTAACGATGCTTCGAGGGAGACTGTTGTTGATGTGTGCAGAGGGTCCCTGGTTCGCGCCCGGTGCGCGAGGGGGCTGTCTGAAGTTATACTGTTACATGGAGTAACTACAATGTTGTTGATCCATCCTCAGTTGTTTTCTCCTATCACAGCCATTAAACTCTGTAACTGTTTTAAAGTCTCCATTGGCCTCATGGTTAAATCCCTGAGAAGTGTCCTTCCTCTCCGGCAACTGAGTTAGGAAGGACTCCTGTATCTTTGTAGTGACTTGGTGTATTGATGCACCATCCAAAGTGTAATTAATAACTTCACTATGCTCAAAGGGATATTCAATGTCTGCTTCTACCAATAAATAGCTGCCCTTCTTTGTGAGGCATTGGAAAGCCTCCCTGGTCTTTGTGGTTGAATCTGTGTTTGAAATTCACTGCTCGGCTGAGTGAGATCATGCAACTTAGGTGACTTGTTATGCACATTTTCACTCCTGAATTGATTTAGATTAGGCATAAAATTGTTCAATACTTATTGACTGGGGTATTGTGTGCAGGCCGGTGACACAAAATCTCTATTTAATACATTTCAAATTAAGGCAGTAACACCACAACATGTTTCTGGAGGCACTGTATATAATTAATTGATCTTTGTTTTATTTAAACTTGGCAAGTCAGTTAAGAACAAATTCCTATTTACAATGACAGCATACACCGGCCAAACCCAGACGATGCTGGGCCAATTGTGCACCGCCCTACGGGACTCTCAACCATGGCCGGTTGTGATACAGCCTGGGTTCTGACCAGGGTGTCTGTAGTGACGCCTCAAACACTGAGACGCAGTGCCTTAAACTGCTGCGTCACTCGGGAGCCCACGGGGAATTGACCAAGGAACAGCTGTACATATTGAAGATTCTACCTTTAATGAAGCTATTAGTATAAACGTTCCTCAGACAATATTGTCATACTCTATGAGAGAGAAAATGTAGGGTTTTTCCCTTACCTGTTCCAGAGTGCAGGAGCAAAAGTCCGTTTTCAAATAAGCAGTGCAGATACTCTCTAACGAAGGGAGGGATGAGGAAAGGACGTCAGAGGAAAAGTCACGTACATGGTCAATGGAGAGAAAGTCGTATTTCTTTGCCCAATGTTATATTCTCTCATTAGCTGCCAATCTTTATTCTCATAGTTGAAACACCAGATTTGCCATGTAAACTGCCAACAGTGTATTTGGTAAATGGAATCGGATAAATATACCTAGTAGATGCACTATGTGTGTAGGTTACTATTTACTAACACTACAAACCCTTTCTACACTTGACTCGAAGTATGCGTTTTGTGTTGTGGATTATTAATCTAGCAATCCGAATATCAGAGTTTAGCGCACAGTAAGGTTGTACTGTACAAAACGATGAGAAAAACCTTCTGAAAAACTGTGAATCTGGAATTTTCTGCGGTAACACCCAATGGACAAAATGAAAGCTAGAAAATAGTACTGCCCACTTCCTGAAGCAGGACCATAGATATATATCATATAGAACGGCTATGGTTTAATACACATGGCTTTCTATGAAAATAACCCTTCTATAAAAGTATTTATTCTCTGTAATGCTTTGGAGCGTGATGCCCGTGTGGTAAAATACCGTAACTCGATCCGTTGCCACCATATATGACGATACGAGCCCTTCTTTCAACGAGCGCTTGTAATTGCAGTTAATTGAGTCTTTGATTTCATAAAATATCTTTGAGGAGTAAACAAGGAAACAACATCGAGTCGCAGACAGTTCGCAATAGAACATACCAGAGGAGGGTATTGTTTACTAGGCTATCTAAATGATTGGGATCATCTGGTTCTCATGTGTCATCTCCATCAATCCTATTGGAATCCGATTGTTCTACCTTTTGTTCTATTGGAAATCAAAACTCATCCGATTGGATCATATAGATTTTTTTATCCGTTTTGTAGGAATTTGTCACCCTAATCAGAATCCTAATACCGGTATTGCTATGTCCTTGCTAAAAAGGGTGAATAAAGGAATATAGAATGGTTTAATTTTCAATTAAGGCACAATGAAGACAATGTGTGTTTTATACATGTTGTATCTCTGTATTACAGTAAGTCTGATAAAGACTATTGCCAACTGAAAGTGTGACTTATTTCCCTAATGATTTCCTAAGGCTGAGGTACAGACATCTGTTATTCCATACCAAGGCTAGATGAGGCTGAATGGCAAGTTGGCAACTAATTCATCTCATTGGTACATGACTGTTCAGTCTGTTCAATCTAATTCATCTCATTGGTACATGACTATTCGGTCTGTTCAATCTAATTCATCTCATTGGTACATGACTGTTCAGTCTATTCAATCTAATTCATCTCATTGGTACATGACTATTCAGTCTGTTCAATCTGATTAATCTCATTGGTACATGACTGTTCAGTCTGTTCAATCTAATTCATCTCATTGGTACATGACTATTCGGTCTGTTCAATCTAATTCATCTCATTGGTACATGACTGTTCAGTCTATTCAATCTAATTCATCTCATTGGTACATGACTATTCAGTCTGTTCAATCTAATTAATCTCATTGGTACATGACTGTTCAGTCTGTTCAATCTAATTCATCTCATTGGTACATGACTGTTCAGTCTGTTCAATCTAATTCATCTCATTGGTACATGACTATTCAGTCTGTTCAATCTAATTCATCTCATTGGTACATGACTATTCAGTCTGTTCAATCTAATTCATCTCATTGGTACATGACTGTTCAGTCTGTTCAATCTAATTCATCTCATTGGTACATGACTATTCGGTCTGTTCAATCTAATTCATCTCATTGGTACATGACTGTTCAGTCTATTCAATCTAATTCATCTCATTGGTACATGACTATTCAGTCTGTTCAATCTAATTAATCTCATTGGTACATGACTGTTCAGTCTGTTCAATCTAATTCATCTCATTGGTACATGACTGTTCAGTCTGTTCAATCTAATTCATCTCATTGGTACATGACTATTCAGTCTGTTCAATCTAATTCATCTCATTGGTACATGACTATTCGGTCTGTTCAATCTAATTCATCTCATTGGTACATGACTGTTCAGTCTGTTCAATCTAATTAATCTCATTGGTACATGACTATTCGGTCTGTTCAATCTAATTCATCTCATTGGTACATGACTGTTCAGTCTGTTCAATCTAATTCATCTCATTGGTACATGACTATTCAGTCTGTTCAATCTAATTAATCTCATTGGTACATGACTGTTCAGTCTGTTCAATCTAATTAATCTCATTGGTACATGACTGTTCAGTCTGTTCAATCTAATTCATCTCATTGGTACATGACTATTCAGTCTGTTCAATCTAATTCATCTCATTGGTACATGACTATTCGGTCTGTTCAATCTAATTCATCTCATTGGTACATGACTGTTCAGTCTGTTCAATCTAATTCATCTCATTGGTACATGACTATTCGGTCTGTTCAATCTAATTCATCTCATTAGTACATGACTATTCAGTCTGTTCAATCTAATTCATCTCATTGGTACATGACATGACTCATTTCATGAGTCTGTCTGTTCAATCTAATTCATCTCATTGGTACATGACTATTCGGTCTGTTCAATCTAATTCATCTCATTGGTACATGACTGTTCAGTCTGTTCAATCTAATTCATCTCATTGGTACATGACTATTCAGTCTGTTCAATCTAATTCATCTCATTGGTACATGACTATTCGGTCTGTTCAATCTAATTCATCTCATTGGTACATGACTATTCAGTCTGTTCAATCTAATTCATCTCATTGGTACATGACTATTCGGTCTGTTCAATCTAATTCATCTCATTGGTACATGACTATTCAGTCTGTTCAATCTAATTCATCTCATTGGTACATGACTATTCGGTCTGTTCAATCTAATTCATCTCATTGGTACATGACTATTCGGTCTGTTCAATCTAATTCATCTCATTGGTACATGACTATTCAGTCTGTTCAATCTAATTCATCTCATTGGTACATGACTATTCGGTCTGTTCAATGTCTGTTCAATCTAATTCATCTCATTGGTACATGACTATTCGGTCTGTTCAATCTAATTATCTCATTGGTACATGACTATTCGGTCTGTTCAATCTAATTCATCTCATTGGTACATGACTATTCGGTCTGTTCAATCTAATTCATCTCATTGGTACATGACTATTCAGTCTGTTCAATCTAATTCATCTCATTGGTACATGACTATTCGGTCTATTCAATCTAATTCATCTCATTGGTACATGACTATTCAGTCTGTTCAATCTAATTAATCTCATTGGTACATGACTATTCGGTCTGTTCAATCTAATTCATCTCATTGGTACATGTCTGTTCAATCTAATTCATCTCATTGGTACATGACTATTCGGTCTGTTCAATCTAATTAATCTCATTGGTACATGACTATTCGGTCTGTTCAATCTAATTCATCTCATTGGTACATGACTATTCGGTCTGTTCAATCTAATTCATCTCATTGGTACATGACTGTTCGGTCTGTTCAATCTAATTCATCTCATTGGTACATGACTATTCGGTCTGTTCAATCTAATTCATCTCATTGGTACATGACTATTCGGTCTGTTCAATCTAATTCATCTCATTGGTACATGACTGTTCAGTCTGTTCAATCTAATTCATCTCATTGGTACATGACTATTCGGTCTGTTCAATCTAATTCATCTCATTGGTACATGACTATTCGGTCTGTTCAATCTAATTCATCTCATTGGTACATGACTATTCAGTCTATTCAATCTAATTAATCTCATTGGTACATTACTATTCAGTCTGTTCAATCTAATTCATCTCATTGGTACATGACTATTCGGTCTGTTCAATCTAATTCATCTCATTGGTACATGTCTGTTCAATCTAATTCATCTCATTGGTACATGACTATTCGGTCTGTTCAATCTAATTCATCTCATTGGTACATGACTATTCGGTCTGTTCAATCTAATTCATCTCATTGGTACATGACTATTCTGTCTGTTCAATCGAATTAATCTCCTTGGTACATGACTGTTCAGTCTGTTCAATCTAATTCATCTCATTGGTACATGACTATTCGGTCTGTTCAATCTAATTAATCTCATTGGTACATTACTATTCGGTCTGTTCAATCTAATTCATCTCATTGGTACATGACTATTCGGTCTGTTCAATCTAATTCATCTCATTGGTACATGACTGTTCAGTCTGTTCAATCTAATTCATCTCATTGGTACATGACTATTCGGTCTGTTCAATCTAATTCATCTCATTGGTACATGACTATTCGGTCTGTTCAATCTAATTCATCTCATTGGTACATGACTATTCGGTCTGTTCAATCTAATTCATCTCATTGGTACATGACTGTTCAGTCTGTTCAATCTAATTCATCTCATTGGTACATGACTATTCGGTCTGTTCAATCTAATTCATCTCATTGGTACATGACTGTTCAGTCTGTTCAATCTAATTCATCTCATTGGTACATGACTGTTCAGTCTGTTCAATCTAATTCATCTCATTGGTACATGACTATTCGGTCTGTTCAATCTAATTCATCTCATTGGTACATGACTATTCGGTCTGTTCAATCTAATTCATCTCATTGGTACATGACTGTTCAGTCTGTTCAATCTAATTCATCTCATTGGTACATGACTATTCGGTCTGTTCAATCTAATTCATCTCATTGGTACATGACTATTCGGTCTGTTCAATCTAATTCATCTCATTGGTACATGACTATTCGGTCTGTTCAATCTAATTCATCTCATTGGTACATGACTGTTCAGTCTGTTCAATCTAATTCATCTCATTGGTACATGACTATTCGGTCTGTTCAATCTAATTCATCTCATTGGTACATGACTGTTCAGTCTGTTCAATCTAATTCATCTCATTGGTACATGACTATTCAGTCTGTTCAATCTAATTCATCTCATTGCTACATGACTATTCGGTCTGTTCAATCTAATTCATCTCATTGACTATTACATGACTCATTTCAGTCTGTTCAATCTAATTCATCTCATTGGTACATGACTATTCAGTCTGTTCAATCTAATTCATCTCATTGGTACATGACTATTCAGTCTGTTCAATCTAATTAATCTCATTGGTACATGACTATTCGGTCTGTTCAATCTAATTCATCTCATTGGTACATGACTATTCAGTCTGTTCAATCTAATTCATCTCATTGGTACATGACTATTCAGTCTGTTCAATCTAATTCATCTCATTGGTACATGACTGTTCAGTCTGTTCAATATTCCATAATTGAAAATATGGATTTCTTGGCTGAATTAACATTTTTATCAAAACTTCAAAAGGGACATAGAGACACAATAAAGGAAGTTTTTAATTTACATAATTTATAGTCACAGACACTCCCTTTCATTTGCTTAACTAGGGGAATGTGATGGAGAAACGGTTTACAATAGGCAGGGTGGGGTTTAACTAGGGGAATGTGATGGAGAAATGGTTTACAATAGGCAGGGTGGGGTTAACTAGAGCAATGGGATGGAGAAATGGTTTACAATAGGCAGGGTGGGGTTTAACTAGGGGAATGGGATGGAGAAATGGTTTACAATAGGCAGGGTGGGGTTAACTAGAGCAATGGGATGGAGAAATGGTTTACAATAGGCAGGGTGGGGTTTAACTAGAGGAATGTGATGGAGAAACGGTTTACAATAGGCAGGGTGGGGTTTAACTAGGGGAATGGGGTGGAGAAATGGTTTACAATAGGCAGGGTGGGGTTTAACTAGGGGAATGTGATGGAGAAATGGTTTACAATAGGCAGGGTGGGGTTTAACTAGAGGAATGTGATGGAGAAATGGTTTACAATAGGCAGGGTGGGGTTTAACTAGAGGAATGTGATGGAGAAACGGTTTACAATAGGTAGGGTGGGGTTTAACTAGGGGAATGAGTCCCAAAGGGCACCCTATTTCCCATTCCTGAACCGAGGTGGGTGGACTGAGGTAGGGCGGAGAGGTAGGGAAGGGACTAGGGGGGTTGGGTGGATGTGTTGTATGGAGGGAGGGTGGTTGGGATATGGCAAAATCTTTGTACTTACATTGATGTACATTTTGTAAAACTTGAATAAAAATATATATACCAACAACAACAAAAAGTAGCCACCCTTTGCCTTGATGACAGCTTTGCCACAGTACTACCTGGCCTGATGACCCCTGGCTGTTCCCAGTCCACCTGGTCGTGCTGCTGTTCCAGTTTTAACTGTTCTGCTTGCAGCTATGGAGCCCTGACCTGTTCACCAGACGTGCTACTTTGCCCCAGACCTGCTGTATTAGATTGAAGGTCCTTCACGCCAGCAGGAATATTAAAGAAGAAGACTGGGAGAAGAAGGTCCTTCACACCAGCAGGAATATTAAAGAAGAAGGCTGGGAGAAGAAGGTCCTTCACACCAGCAGGAATATTAAAGAAGAAGGCTGGGAGAAGAAGGTCCTTCACACCAGCAGGAATATTAAAGAAGAAGACTGGGAGAAGAAGGTCCTTCACACCAGCAGGAATATTTAAGAAGAAGGCTGGGAGAAGAAGGTCCTTCACACCAGCAGGAATATTAAAGAAGAAGACTGGGAACTGGGAACCCTTTTGTGTTCCGTGTAGAACCCTCTGTGGAAAGGTTCTTCATGGAACCCAAAAGGGTTCTACTTGGAACCAAAATTAATTACTCAAAGGGTGCTCCTATGGGGACAGTCGAAGAACCATTTTAGGTTCTATGTAGCATTTTTTTGTGTACCTTGTTAGCAGAAATGACTGGAGCTGGACGGGCGTGTTTACGGTCTCTCTGGTACCAATCTCTTTTCTGTAAGAGGAAACAACGTCAACAACTGAGAGGCGTGACATAAGGACATCGCATAATCCATCATTCTACTCTATGATCCTGTGCAATGTAATGACTCACTCATGCTGCCAAACATGCCCTCGTAAAACTGACCATCCTAAAGATCCTCGACTTTGGCGATGTCATCTATAAAATAGCCTCCAACACTACTCAATAGACTGGATGCAGTCGATCACATTGCCATCCGTTTTGTCACCAAAGTCCCATATACTACCGACCACTGTGACCTGTTCGCTCTCGTTGTCTGGCCCTCGCTTCATACTTGTCGCCAAACCCACTGGCTCCAGGTCATCTACAAGTCTCTGCTAGGTAAAGCCCCGCCTTATCTCAGATCACTGGTCACCGTAGCAGCACCCACCCATAGCACGCGCTCAAGCAGGTATATCTCACTGGTCACCCCCAAAACCAATTCTCCCTTTGGTCGTCTTTCCTTCCAGTTCTCTGCTGCCAATGACTGAAACAAACTGCAAAAATCACTATAGGTGGAGACTCTCATCTCCCTCACTAGCTTTAAACACCAGCTGTCAGAGCAGCTCACAGATCACTGCACCTGTACATAGCCCATCTGGAAATAGCCCATCCAACTACCTCATCCCTATACTGTATTTATTTATTTATTTTGCTCCTTTGCACCCCAGTATCTCTACTTACACATTCATCTTCTGCACATTCTACCATTCCAGTGTTTCATTGCTATATTGTAATTACTTCACCACCATGGCCTATGTATTGCCTTACCTCCCTTAGCCTGCCTCATTTGCACACACTGTATATAGACTTTTTCTATTGTATTATTGACTGTATGTTTGTTTATTCCATGTGTAACTCTGTGTTGTTGTATGTGTCGAACTGCTTTGCTTTATCTTGGCCAGGTCGCAGTTGTAAATGAGAACTTGTTCTCAACTAGCCTACCTGGTTAAAATATATATATATATATATATGTTTTTTAAATGAGACATACCATATCCGTGAATGGCTGGATTTCTACACCTGCATTGCTTGCTGTTTGGAGTTTTAGGCTGGGTTTCTGTACAGCACTTTGTGATATCAGCTGATGTAAGAAGGGCTTTATAAATACATTTGATTGAATAAATACATTTTATTGATTGGAGCACCATGTGGGAAGGTCAAAAATTCTAGACGTGTCTCATCCCTATTCTTTAACATGAAGCAAAGAAACAGAGACTCAATTACCACGAAACACCCAGATATTGAAAGTCATTATTAGATTGTTCTTTCTGACTACTCAAGTTTGACAGACCAAGATGGTACCATATCAGGTCAGAGAAGTAATTCAGCCCCATAGTGTATGTCTCCAGGCCTTTCTCCGCCCTCTTGCTGTGTTCCATCACATCTTCCACTTGGCTAGCCTGATCAGCTTGCGATTGACTTCTTCCTGATGGGACTCATAGGTCTTGTCTGCAAATGCACAGGTTCTCTCTATTAGGATTTTGTGTTAGCTGATATTCTAATTAAAGGTGCAATTTGTAATTTGTTCCATGTGGTCACTGGAGGAATGAATTAGCCTATTTCACTTTGCTGAGTAGAACCAGATTTACTGAATTGAGCTTTGAACTACTCAAACTCCATGTCCACCTCTGCTTCATCCTCTCTGTCTGGATGAGGGGGGTTGTCACCTCCGCCTGGACGAGGGGGGTTGTCACCTCCGTCTGGATGAGGGGGGTTTCCAGCTCTGTTCCGGCCATTATTACAAGCAGGTCTCAGCAGCCTTCAAGCAGTTTCCTCTGAACAGTTGATGTTGAGATGTGTCTTTTACTTGAACTCTGTGAAGCATTTATTTGGGCTGCAATTTCTGAGGCTGGTAACTCTAATGAACTTATCCTCTGCAGCAGAGGTACAGTAAGTAATGCTGGGTCTTCCTTTCCTGTGGCGGTCTTCAGTTCCATCATAACGCTTGATGGCTTTTGCGATGGCACTTGAAGAAACTTTCAAAGATCTTGACATTTTATTGATCGACTGGCCTTCATGTCTTAAAGTAATGATGGACTGTCGTTTCTCTTGCCTTATTTGAGCTGTTCTTGCCATAATATGGACTTGGTCTTGTACCAAATAGGGCTATCTTCTGTATACCACCCCTACCTTGTCACAACTTAACTGATTGTCTCAAACGAATTAAGAAGGGGAAAAAATCCACCAATTAACTTTTAACAAGGTACACCTGTTAATTGAAATGCATTCCAGGTGACTACCTCATGAAGCTGGTGGTGAGAATGCCAAGAGTGTGCAAAACTGTCATCAAGGCAAAGGGTGGCTACTTTGAAGAATCTCAAATATAAAATATATTTGTTTAACACTTTTTTGGTTACTACATGATTCCATATGTGTTATTTCATAGTTTTGATGTCTTCACTATTATTCTAAAATGTAGAAAATAGTGAAAATAAAGAGAAACCCTTGAATGAGTGGGTTTTTCCAAACTTTTGACTGGTACTATAAATCATTATAAAAGCATGGGATTTTTATGGGATTTTATCCATAAATAAGATCAAAAGATGTGCACCTTTCTGTCCAATGAGGTACTTTCTGGAGAATATTTCTGCAAGTAAAAATATGCTGAGCCTATTCTTTAGAATAGGGAACACAATTTAAGTCGGTACTTTGTCCTTAATGACCCCACATTGAAACACACATTGAATCTCCACCACAAATAGTTGCACAGGTGTAAAACTTTTATTTTCTTCATTTTTTACATTTATTTACATTTGAAAATCAGAATGATTTTTAGTGTTTTTTTTTCCGCATGAATAACATTCTTAGAACAGGACTATTTTCTGGGTGTTACTGTATAATGAAATGTGTGACCCTCAACTACCAAAGAAATAATGCACAACATCTAAAAATTCTGGTTATTGCTACAAAAACTAAAATTTGCTTAAATTATTGCTCTGGTTTTGTCTGTGTCAAGTCATCTTCACCTTCCGTAAGCTTCAGATATCCTCTCACCCTCCGTAAGCTTCAGATATCCTCTCACCCTCCGTAAGCTTCAGATATCCTCTCCTGGATCTGTGTAGGGGAAATAGAAAAACATTGACCATCAACAGAAACCCACTGACCAATGTACTGAACTATAGTGATAGCTATTAATCACTGTGAATTACAGAGGTTAAGTTGTTATGATCAGTTTTTGGGGAAAATGTGATGACTTGCCAAACGGACTGAACTTTTGGCCTTGTGGACATATTTAGAAGAGATCTTAAAACACGTCTTTTTTGCGTTGCTTTTCCGTCAGGGGCTTTTTAGTTATTCAGTTTGTCATTCTTTTGTTTTGTATCTTATGTTTGTTGAGTAGTAAATATTTCAGCTTTTATTTTCAGTGTTTTCTTTGTGTGTGTAAAGAACAGTGTTCCATGTCTGAAATGTGCTGTATAAATAAAGTTTGATTGGATTTAATTTGGACTCATTTATATAAGTGTATGAGTTGTTTACGAGTAGCTCAGCTTCAATCCAACATGAATCTTTACTCAGTACACAAAGGCCCTTCTGTCTGGGATTTCACACAGTAAGGCTGTGGTTCAACATCAATTCATCATGGTTACCATTTCAATTATATGCGTTTGGGATAGACACTGCTGAATGATATGTAGTTAGACACTAATACTATAGTAGCTAATGAAATAGTATGTGAGTATAGATATAGTTGTGATAGACACTAATACTATAGTAGCTAATGAAATAGTATGTGAGTATAGATATAGTTGTGATAGACACTAATACTATAGTAGCTAATGAAATAGTATGTGAGTATAGATATAGTTGTGATAGACACTAATACTATAGTAGCTAATGAAATAGTATGTGAGTATAGATATAGTTGTGATAGACACTAATACTATAGTAGCTAATGAAATAGTATGTGAGTATAGATATAGTTGTGATAGACACTAATACTATAGTAGCTAATGAAATAGTATGTGAGTATAGATATAGTTGTGATAGACACTAATACTATAGTAGCTAATGAAATAGTATGTGAGTATAGATATAGTTGTGATAGACACTAATACTATAGTAGCTAATGAAATAGTATGTGAGTATAGATATAGTTGTGATAGACACTAATACTATAGCAGCGAATGAAATAGTATGTGAGTATAGATATAGTTGTGATAGACACTAATACTATAGTAGCTAATGAAATAGTATGTGAGTATAGATATAGTTGTGATAGACACTAATACTATAGTAGCTAATGAAATAGTATGTGAGTATAGATATAGTTGTGATAGACACTAATACTATAGTAGCTAATGAAATAGTATGTGAGTATAGATATAGTTGTGATAGACACTAATACTATAGTAGCTAATGAAATAGTATGTGAGTATAGATATAGTTGTGATAGACACTAATACTATAGTAGCTAATGAAATAGTATGTGAGTATAGATATAGTTGTGATAGACACTAATACTATAGTAGCTAATGAAATAGTATGTGAGTATAGATATAGTTGTGATAGACACTAATACTATAGTAGCTAATGAAATAGTATGTGAGTATAGATATAGTTGTGATAGACACTAATACTATAGTAGCTAATGAAATAGTATGTGAGTATAGATATAGTTGTGATAGACACTAATACTATAGTAGCTAATGAAATAGTATGTGAGTATAGATATAGTTGTGATAGACACTAATACTATAGTAGCTAATGAAATAGTATGTGAGTATAGATATAGTTGTGATAGACACTAATACTATGGTAGCTAATGAGATAGTATGTGAGTATAGATATAGTTGTGATAGACACTAATACTATAGCAGCGAATGAGATAGTATGTAAGTATAGATATAGTTGTGATAGATACTGATGGCCGTCAGACTCACCCTTAGACCAGGGGGTAGCTGGAAGCGGTGGCGATGCCACACTGGTTGTGCTTGTTCCTGGACATCATGATGTAGCCTTTATCTCCCCATTCAAGGCCCCAGCTGGAACACACACATCGATCAACCATTGATTTAGCATTTAGCAATAGTATAACATCGTTCATCAAGCAACCACTTACTTAGCATTTAGCAATAGCATAACATCATTCATCAAGCAACCACTGACTTACCATTTTGCAATAGCATAATATCGTTCATTGATCAACCACTGACTTAGCATTTAGCAATAGCATAACATCGTTCATTGATATTAGTGTGTCGGACTGCTTCCCCCACCTGTTTTTAGCATCACAGTTTGCTATGGGAACATCAGGAACCATGCTAACTAAAATACCCCCAGTCCTGTTATACCAGAGCCCATCTCTGACAGTACTGAGATTATGGAATGCAGCTGCAACACCATAGATTTCTAGTTGCTCTTGACCAATCCAATAGGCCTAGCTTTATTTGATACAGTATGCAATATGTTGTTGTTTACCTGTTCTTCACCAGCCAGTAGTCCTGGCCGTCATCACTAGTGCCATAGCCAACAGCCAGCACACCATGATCCAGATCATCACTGCTGCACTCTGGCTCATCATAGACACCTGGGAATAAACAAACACTCCATTATTATCAATATGCACCCAATGTCAGCCTGGTATCAGTTTATATTTGTCACATTGTGAGGCTTTTGCAAAAAAAAGGGGTCACAGTTGTTGACATCTAAGTCAATATATTGCATTCAATGTACAAAAGAAGGGAGCATATAGGGAGCATATACTTAGCAGACGCTGTTATCCAGAGCGACTTACAGGTGCAATTAGGGTTAAGTGCCTTGCTCAAGAGCACACTGACATATTTTCAAGTAGTCAGCTCAGGGATTCTAACCAGCAACCTTTCGGCTACTGGCCCAACCTTTTAACCGCTAAACTACCTGCCGCCCAGAACCGCAACCAGCTATGGAGTCAGTCTCGATGAAGCCTTCATAAGCCCTTTATAAGGCCTACATAAATGCTTCACAAACCATTCATAAGAAAATGTCACACTATAAACTATATAAGGATAATGCCACATTTGGTAAAGAACCAGATGTCAGGATCTTTTTGCTTATAAAATATGTGGGACGCATATACCTCGGCTTATCAAGGGTTTGGGAAGGCGTCATTGCGCGTTAGATGTTATAGTTTGTTCAAAGTGTGACCAAGATGACAGGTGTAGGTTCAGACTGGAGTGAGCCGTGTCTTAAAATGCATAACACGATTCCTCTAGAGAGACGCGTGTCCACAAAGACCTCACCTGAGTCGTAGAGCTGGAAGGAGGAGTGTGCAGCATCGATAGCCACAGACACCGGTCCCACGGTGGACACCGCCTGCTGCAGTGCGTTCTCGTCACCACTGGTCACATCAACAAACCCGCTGCAGGTGGCACCCACACTGTCGGGCTTGTAGCGGCACTTCTTGTCCTGTCAAAGAAAGACGTTGTTAAATAAACCCTACAGAAGCATAGTTGCTAGTTGTTTACGCGTTTCTATAGAGACGTTTTATAAGGGCTTAGTTGCTAGTTGTTTCCACAGCATTATTTTGACTGAGCATAAAAATATGTATTCTTAAAACAGATGTATCTACATTAAAATTGGCAAAAATAGAATGAACTAGTAGAAGTGCAAGCACATACCTCATAGCGAATTTAAAACCTAAAATTCATACCTAAATGCATCGTTGTAAAATAATGCTCCTTTCTGTCAGAATCTATTGCACCGCTAAATATATACCCTAGATGGCAGTGTTATGCTACTTCCTTGAGTCAGAAAGGAGTCAAAGCCCAGTGTTTTCAAACCTCTCCTCGGGGACCCCCAGACGTTACCCTTGATTAGCTGATTTACCTAATTAGTCAACAAGCTCAATAAGGTGTCGTAGCTCTGGAAGTTGAAATACATGGAACAGCAGGGGGTCCATGAGGAAAGGTTTGAAAACCCCTGTCATGGTCTACTACTATGCTGTGTGCCCCACATTGGGAGAAGGATGACATTAAAAATGGACTGAAACAGGGAAGGCCTAATGAGTTAATTTAGAAACGCTAATTTTAGTTTTCCATTGGGAAATGTTTTTAAACATTTGGCCCTGATGAACACAAGCCTCCCCACTGCTCACTGCTCAGTACTTACCTCAGCCTGGTAGGGGTAGGAGTCCTCAGTATCCACGCCTCCAGGGGCCAAGGACTTGATGTACTCAAAGGCCTGGTCCATGAGACCGCCCATGCAGCCCATGTTGCCGAAATCACCGGAGCAGTCAACCAGCTGCTGCTCACTGAGGGACACCAGCTTATTGGTCTTCTTATAGTGCTGGCCTTCCAGAGATCCAGTCTGAGGGAGGGAGATGGGGAGTTAGAGAGACAGGGCAGGGAGATGTAAATGTACAATTAAGGACACTCACATTCTAATAGATGTACCTTTGCTAAATTTTAGGGACACAACCCACAGTGTTTTGAATACAGCCGAATTTTAAAAAATGGAAACATTTACAGACTGTGGATATTGTTTCTCTCTCAACACGCACAAGACGAAAGAGAACAAGTATTAGAACAGAATTAGAATGAGTCTACAGTGGAGGCTGGTGGGAGGAGCTGTAGGAGGTCTCCATGTAATGGCTGAAATGGAATAAACAGAACAAAGTCCAACATGTGGTTTCCATATGTTTGATGTGTTTGACTCCATTCCATTAACTCCATTTCAGCTTTTACAATGAGCCTGTCCTCCTATAGCTCCTCCCACCAGCCTCTACTGCTCAACTAGAGCAGAGTTTAGGTTGTAGTTAACTCACTCTCTTAACCCCTTCCCACCCTCTCCCTCTCTTACTGCACTGAATGCCCAGCAGGAGCCACACTGCTTCTGGTCCTTGATGGGGGTGACGTAGCCCTTGTCCCTCCAGTCCACGGTGGTGGGCAGGTCGTTGTCCTCAAGCATTGGGAAGAAGGTAGAGCCGCCGCGCGCCTTGGAGGCGTTGAAGGAGCCCAGGCAGCCCTGGGAGATGACGCGTCTGTACTCCTCGTTATCCTGTGATAGTGGGGCACAACAATAGATACACATACTAATTTATACATCATTGATATTAGATACATTGGTGGTGGATGAGGTAAGGTTTCCACTTACTATGTAAAACACATTGAGAACCTTAGTTGGTAGAAAGGCTCTATATAAATCCAATCCGTCATAATAATTATTTATTATCAATGGACTAAATGATTGCAGAATGACTATTTCCCTTGTTTCTTTTTTGGGGGGGGGGGTCTATCCTTCTATTGTTTTTAATGATTTAGTTCAGATAAAGGATACAGATCACAACATATTAACAAGTCCATAGTTCATCAAAATCATGTCAATTTATTTGTCAATTTAATCGTGTCAGTTTTCTTAATTTTTCTATGAATGCTGTAAATCTGAAAATGGAACAGACAAAGAGAGATCCTTCTATTCATTTAATCATTTTATCCTTCATAAATTGACATATACATATGTGATCTGTTCTATGTCTACAGTGACACGTTTCTGGGCCGTACCATGTCAGCGAAGTAGGTCATGCCCAGACGGTAGGACTTGATGCCATTGTCAGCCAGCATGTTGTGAACCACTACCAGCTTCCGGTTAGAGATCCAGGAGCTCATACGCTGAGCCTCCTCCACCTGAGAGCTGTAAGACTTCCCTGTAGGAGTCAAAGTCAGTTCATTCAAGGCCTTATTCAGACTTGAGATAAGTTGACTAAACATTACTATTTTTGACATACAGTAAATCCATGTTTTATTGACATAAATCCATGTTAAATCTACTCATCTCAAGGCCCTCCGTGAGGAAACAATGGAAAACAAAAAAGCCAGACGTTCAGGATTAACAGGTGCCTCTATTAAATATCACCAATTATAATGACAAAATATGCAGGCTTGTGAGTATTTCGAGACATTTTGTAGTTGTCTGTAAGCAGCTCTTATGAAAGAAAAGGTTGATGTCCTCCTGCTCTACATCACATTAAACAGGATAACGAGAGAGCAGAGGTTCAGATTGATAAGAAACATGAAGAACAGAGGAGATAGTCACAGACTCCATTAAACAGGATAACGAGAGAGCAGAGGTTCAGATTGATAAGAAACATGAAGAAAAAAGGAGATAGTCACAGACTCCATTAAACAGGATAACAAGAGAGCAGAGGTTCAGATTGATAAGAAACATGAAGAAAAAAGGAGATAGTCACAGACTCCATTAAACAGGATAACAAGAGAGCAGAGGTTCAGATTGATAAGAAACATGAAGAAAAAAGGAGATAGTCACAGACTCCATTAAACAGGATAACAAGAGAGCAGAGGTTCAGATTGATAAGAAACATGAAGAAAAAAGGAGATAGTCACACACTCCATTGTTGTCAATGACAAGAAGCTAAAGTGAAACAGGCTGACGTGAAAAGAGATGCTTCTCTTACCAAACTTCAGTTTCCAGGCATGGAACTCCAAGTCCTCCAATGAGAGGCTAGCGGCACTCGCCACTGCCAGAGCAGCAGCCACAACTACCAACAACTTCATTCTGAGGAGAAAGACAGCAGAGATTTACTAAGAACAACAGGAGACAGATCATACAGTAAGCGTCAGATTTTTCTGAAACAGGAAGCATGTGTGTGTCTGTCTGTGTCTGTGGCTACTCACCTGTGTGTGTGTGTGTGTAGGATGTCTTGAAGCCACTGGCTGGAGATGGATAACTGTCACTCTGTACTCTGCTTAAGTACTTGCTGTGGTTATTGTTCAGTCAGGTGCCTGTCACGAAGCCATAAACTTCAGCAGGGGAAGACACGGGGGCGAGACAGACCAGAGAATGCTTACCAGTCAATTTACAGGAAGAAAACGGGGTGTGGGAAATCACACTAGAACAGTTGCCTTTGTTTTAGAGAACATCATGTCATTTAGATCTTCTTTATTGTAGATGGAAAAATGACATTAGTCTTTACAGTATTTTGTGACAGAGCAAAAAAGACATACAGATTGAATTTGCAATCAACCAATCCAGTGCCGTGTATTCTTGGATGCCAAGCTTCCGCAAATAAATGACCAATATTATTTTTTTAAATTATAATACTAATTTATCTTTCTTCACTCTCTGTGTTTTCATAATTTTACATCAATTCACAAGTGGCTGAATTTCACCAGATATATAACTTGAGAAACAGAAACAGCCCCCCTCTGTCTCAGAATGGACTCTATGCAAACTGGAAACAAATATCCTGAGGATGCATTTATTGTAGCTGGGGATATTAACAAAGAAAATTTGAGAACAAGTCTACCTAAATTCTATCAGCATATTGATTGTAGGTATCGTACAGGCACCACACTGGATCACTGCTGCTCTAACCTCCGCAATTCCCTCTGCTGCTCTATCCTCCGCAAGGCCCTCCCCCGCCCTACCTTCGGCAAATACAACCATGACTCCATTTTGTTACTACCGTCCCATAGGCAGAAACTCCCCCTGTCCTTCTCCGTCACGAACGCGAGTAAGACATTTAGACGTGTTAACCCTCGCAGGGTTGCCGGCCCAGACGGCATCCCTATCCGCATCCTCAGAGCATGCTCAGACCAACTGGCTGGTGTGTTTACGGACATATTCAATCTCTCCTTATCCCAGTCTGCTGTCCCCACATGCTTCAAGATGGCCACCATTGTCCCTGTACCCAATAAGTCAAAGATAACTGAACTAGATGACTATCGTCCCATAGCACTCACTTCTGTCATCATGAAGTGCTTTGATAGACTAGTCAAGGATCATATCACTGCCACCTTACCTGCCACCTTAGACCAACTTCAGTTTGCATACCACCCCAATAGGTCCACAGGCGATGCAATCGCCATCACACTGCTCACTGTCCTATCCCGTCTGGAAAAGAGGAATACCTATGTAAGAATGCTGTTCATTGACTACAGCTCAGCATTCAACCCCATAGTACTCACCAAACTCGTCATTAAGCTTGAGGCCCTGGGTCTCAACCCTGCGCAACTGGGTCCAGGACTTTCTGACGAGTGAAGGTAGGAAACAACATCTCCACCTTGCTGATCCACAACACTGGGGCCCCACAAGGGTGTGTGCTCAACCCACTCCTGTACTCCCTATTCACCCATGACTGTGTGGCCGTGCACGCCTCCAATTCAATTATCAAGTTTGCAGATGACACAACTGTAGTGGGCTTGATTACCAACAACGACAAGACGGCCTACAGGGAGGAGGGGAAGGCACTCGGAGTGTGGTTGTCAGGAAAACAACCTTTCACTCAACGTCGACAGAATAAAGGAGATGATTGTGGACTTCAGGAAACAGCAGAGGGAGCACCCCCCCCCTCCCATCCACATCAACTGGACAGTAGTGGAGAAGGTGGAAAGTTTTAAGTTCCCCGGCGTACACATCACGGACAAACTGAAATGGTCCACCCACACAGACAGTATGGTGAAGACAGCGCCTCTTCAACCTGAGGAGGCTGAAGAAATCTGAAGTAAATAATCATTTGTTCTTAACTAACTTGCCTAGTTAAATAAAGGTAAAATAAAAAATAAAATGTTTTACCATCTATTGCCTATGCCGCTCGGTCATCGCTGATCCATATATTTATATGTACATATTCTTATTCCATCCCTTTAGGTTTGATACACGTGTGTATTAGGTAGTTGTTGTGGAATTGTTCGATTACCTGTTAGATATTACTGCACTGTCGGAACGAGAAGCACAAGCATTTCACTACACTCGCATTAACATCTGCTAACTATGTGTATGTGACCAATACAATTTGATTTGATTTGAGTGATTAAATCCACATTAAACCCGGGATCGATTGAGTTGAAAGTTGTATGCGTATGTCAACAGTTATTTGATGCAACATGATTACAGTGCAGTAGCATTATCACATAAGTGAAATAGCACGGAAACAATATTGACTGAACCACTTTGTTTCCAGTGCACATGTAGGCCTGAATTAGTTTCATTTTCTAATCAGGGTTTCCGTCAACGGAGATGCTTCAACTTCTCTGAAAGAAATGTGTCATTTACAGAAGATTTTCATTTCCCCATTTCTCATCTATTACTGGGTGTCACATGGTAGTGGTGTGTGCTGTGCTCTCCACTACCATGTCTTCCTATTGGACTGTTTCGGGGGTGTCCAGATGTCCTGTGGTAATGGTCATGGTAATTTCTCTTAAATAGGTGATGCTGGGAGGGCATAAGAGGAACACACACACACACACGTAACATCACAGCTGTTCGAGTATCTACTTCATGTCCCACACAAATGATTGATGTTTGGGTTATCTCACTGAGAACACGTTGGAACAAAAAATATCTTTACAGTTTTTACTCTATTCTAAAATGGACTCAATCGTTTCCCCTCAATAATCTACACACAATACCCCATAATGACAAAACAAAAACAGGTTTTCAGACATTTTTGCAAATGTATATTTAAAAAGAAAACTGAAATATCACATTTACATTAGTATTCAGACCCTTTACTCAGTACTGTGTTGAAGTACCTTTGTCAACGATTACAGCCTCAAGTCTTCTTGGGAATGACGCTACAAGCTTGGCACGCCTGTATTTGGGAAGTTTCTCCCATTCTTCTCTGCAGATCCTCTCAAGTTCTGTCATGTTGGATGGGGAGCATCGCTGCACAGCTATTTTCAGGTCTCTCCAGAGATGTTCAATCGGGTTCAAGTCCGGGGTCTGGCTGGGCCACTCAAGGACATTCAGAGACTTGCCCGAAGCCACTCCTGCATTGTCTTGGCTGTGTGCTGAGGGTCATTGTTCTGTTCGAAGGTGAACCTTCACCCCAGTCTGAGGTCCTGAGCGCTCTGGAGCAGGTTTTCATCAAGGATCTCTCTTTACTTTGCTCCGTTCATCTTTCCCTTGATCCTGACTAGTCTCCCAGTCCCTGCTGATGATAAACCTCCCCACAGCACGTTCCTGCCACCACCATACTTGGTTTCCTACAGATGTGATGCTTGGCATTCATGCCAAAGAGTTCAATCTTGATTTCATCAGACCAGAGAATCTTGTTTCTCATGGTCTGAGAGTCCTTTAGGTGCCTTTTGGGAAACTCCAGGCTGGATGTCATATGCCTCTTACTGAGGAGTGGCTTTTGTCTGGCCACTCTACCATAAAGGCTTGATTGGTGGAGTGCTGCAGAGATGTTTGTCCTTCTGGAAGTTTATCCCATCTTCAATGAGGAACTCTGGAGCTCTGTCAGAGTGACCATCGGGTTTTTGGTCACCTACCTGACCAAGGCCCTTCTCCCCCGATTGCTCAGTTTGGCCGGGCGGCCAGCTCTAGGAAGAGTCTTGGAGGTGCCAAACTTCTTCCATTGAAGAATGATGGAGGCCACTATGTTATTGGGGACCTTCAACGCTGCAGACATTTTTTGGTACCCTTCCCCAGATCTGTGCCTTGACACACTCCTGTCTTGGAACTCTACAGACAATTCCTACGACCTCATGGCTTGGTTTGTTGCTCTGACATGCAATGTCAACTGTGGGACCCTATATAGACAGGTGTGTGCCTTTCCAAATCATGTCCAATTAATATAATTTACCACAGGATGACTCCAATCAAGTTGGAGAAACATCTCAAGGATGATCAATGGAAACAGCATGCACCTGATCACAATTTTGAGTCTCATAGCAAAGGGTCTGAATACTTTTGTAAATAAGGTATTTCTGTTTTTGATTTTTAATACATCTGCAAACATTTCTAAAAGCCTGTTTTCTCTTTGTCATTCTGTGCTATTGTTTGTAGATTGATGAGGAATTTGTTTCATTTAATACATTTTAGAATAAAGCTGTAACGTAACAAAATGTGGAAAAAGTCAAGGGGTCTGAATACTTTCTGAATGCACTGTATGTCTCGTATTCATGTCTCCTTCAATTTTCTTTCTACTTTTTTTGGGGCCAAACATACATGTTTTGGCATCAGTATGAAATAGCAACACCTTAGTTAAGACAGTGTTTGATTTTGATTTGAATTACTACTCAAGAGTAGAGAACTCTTTCCTGCAGCAGCAACCTGCGATCGTTCTGATCTTGTCTCAATTCAAGCCATAGGTATTGAGTGTCGGCTCTGTTCAAAAACATAGATTATTCTTGTATATTTCCATCACCAGCAGTGCAGAACATCCTGTCTACCCACAAACTTCCTGTTAGAAGTTCAGCTTGGAAAGTTTCCCTCTCAATGTTTTTCACTTAACTTTCCCTCCAAAGTCTCTCTCCCTCATTTTACCTGTCCTTAATCGTAGCCATTCTATGTGACATATCACTAATAAGTTATTTTTGTGACATAAGTTATATGCTACCAAAAGTGACACGTAGCGGAAAGTCAACGAGAGGGTAAATATGTTCTATGGAAAATAACGAACCGCGTGAAAGGTGTGTTCCACGATCGTATACAGCAATGCCAATAAAGTTTTCAATTCAACTTTCAAAGCAACTCAAACATAGAACATGTAAGAATGAAGTAAAGCCATTGATTACTACCGTGCTGATATATCGTGTGGTATATAGAGAAATAATGCACTGGCTAGAATTCCCTTCAAGCCAGTCAGAAACAAGTATTCAACAGTACCTAATATGTCAGCTTAAGTGACATATTTACAATGATTAAATGTTACTAAATCTGCCAGAACTTTTCCAATGGTGAATTTCAGCATGGTCATTGTAGGACAATTAGTCCTCACGAGGGCAGTGGACATGGGCGTTTCTCCAAGTCACAAGACATTCATGTCAAAACAAAAGCCACCAGACAATAAAATACAGTTAAAAGAAAAATCGAAAGCTGAGCCAAACATTCTGATAGGAATGACAATGAACTCAGTAAAACCTCGAAGTCAGCCTTCTTCTGGTCACATGTCTAGGTAGTTAATCTTTCTCAGAGCTATAACAACACTGTATACAAAAAGTCTGTTCAGTATCTATGTTCTATTTTGGCAGGAAGGTAAGGTATAAGGTACATATATATGTACATATCTACATCAGTTACCTCGACTCGGTACTGTATATAGCCAAGTTATCTTTACTCATTGTGTATTTATTCCTTGTGTTATTATTTTAACATTATTATTATGTTTTTGTCTCTCAGCATTGTTGGGAAGGGCCCATAATTAATCATTCCACTGTCAGTCTACACCCGTTGTTAACAAAGCATGTGACAAATAACATTTGACTTGTTTGATTTGAAGTCCATTAAGCTTTTCTTTTAACTGTGTGATGGGAAGACAGGAGTTGGTGCTGTCAGGTCATGCAGTCTGTCACACTCCAGCCAGAGAACCCTTCAGGTGTGTAGGAAATTACTAGCCTGGGTACCGGTCTTCAGAGACTAGCCTGGGTACCAATCTGTTTAGCTAACATTCCTCTAGCCTGGGTACCAGTCTGTTTAGCTAACATTCCACTAGCCTGGGTACCAGTCTGTTTACCTGACATTCCTCTATCCTGGGTACCAATCTGTTTAGCCAACATTCCTCTAGCCTGGGTACCAGTCGGTTTAGCCAACATTCCTCTAGCCTGGGTACCAATCTGTTTAGCGAACATTCCTCTAGCCTGGGTACCAATCTGTTTAGCCAACATTCCTCTAGCTTGGGTACCAGTCTGTTTCGAAACATTCATCTAGCCTGGGTACCAGTCTGTCTAGCCAACATTCCTCTAGCCTGGGTACCAGTCTGTTTAGCCAACATTCCTCTAGCCTGGGAACCAGTCTGTTTAGCCAACATTCCTCTAGCCTGGGTACCAATCTGTATAGCCAACATTCCTCTACCCTGGGTACCAGTCTGTTTAGCCAACATTCCTCTAGCCTGGGTACCAATCTGTTTAGCGAACATTGCTCTAGCCTGGGTACCAATCTGTTTAGCCAACATTCCTCTAGCCTGTGTACCAGTCGGTTTAGCCAACATTCCTCTAGCCTGGGTACCAGTCTGTTTAGCCAACATTCCTCTAGCCTGGGTACCAGTCTGTTTACCTGACATTCCTCTATCCTTGGTACCAATCTGTTTAGTCAACCTTCATCTAGCCTGGGTACCAGTCTGTTTAGCCAACATTCCTCTAGCCTGGGTACCAGTCTGTTTAGCCAACATTCCTCTATCCTGGGTACCAGTCGGTTTAGCCAACATTCCTCTATCATGGGTACCAGTCGGTGTAGCCAACATTCCTCTAGCCTGGGTACCAATCTGTTTAGCCAACATTCCTCTAGCCTGGGTACCAATCTGTTTAGCCAACATTCCTCTAGCCTGGGTACCGATCTGTTTAGTGAACATTCCTCTAGCCTGGGTACCAATCTGTTTATCCAACATTCCTCTAGCCTGGGTACCAGTCTGTTTAACCAACATTCCTCTATCCTGGGTACCAGTCTGTTTAGCCAACATTCCTCTATCCTGGGTACCAGTCTGTTTAGCCAACATTCCTCTATCCTGGGTACCAATCTGTTCAGCCAACATTCCTCTATCCTGGGTACCAGTCGGTTTAGCCAACATTCCTCTAGCCTGGGTACCAGTCTGTTTAGTCAACCTTCATCTAGCCTGGGTACCAGTCTGTTTAGCCAACATTCCTCTAGCCTGGGTACCAGTCTGTTTAGCCAACATTCTTCTAGCCTGGGTACCAGTCTGTTTACCTGTCATTCCTCTATCCTTGGTACCAGTCGGTTTAGCCAACATTCCTCTAACCTGGGTACCAATCTGTTTAGCCATCATTCCTCTAGCCTGGGTACCAATCTGTTTAGCCAACATTCCTCTAGCCTGGGTACCAATCTGTTTAGCCAACATTCCTCTAGCCTGGGTACCAATCTGTTTAGCCAACATTCCTCTATCCTGGGTACCAGTCTGTTTACCTGACATTCCTCTATCCTTGGTACCAGTCGGTTTAGCCAACATTCCTCTAACCTGGGTACCAATCTGTTTAGCCATCATTCCTCTAGCCTGGGTACCAATCTGTTTAGCCAACATTCCTCTAGCCTGGGTACCAATCTG
Organism: Oncorhynchus keta; assembly: GCF_023373465.1. Classification (NCBI taxonomy): domain Eukaryota; kingdom Metazoa; phylum Chordata; class Actinopteri; order Salmoniformes; family Salmonidae; genus Oncorhynchus; species Oncorhynchus keta. Next base: position 7,954,340 of record NC_068449.1, on the reverse strand, counting down.
TTTAGCCAACATTCCTCTAGCCTGGGTACCAATCTGTTTAGCCAACATTCCTCTAGCCTGGGTACCAATCTGTTTAGCCAACATTCCTCTATCCTGGGTACCAGTCTGTTTACCTGACATTCCTCTATCCTTGGTACCAGTCGGTTTAGCCAACATTCCTCTAACCTGGGTACCAATCTGTTTAGCCAACATTCCTCTAGCCTGGGTACCAATCTGTTTAGCCAACATTCCTCTAGCCTGGGTACCAATCTGTTTAGCCAACATTCCTCTAGCCTGGGTACCAATCTGTTTAGCCAACATTCCTCTATCCTGGGTACCAGTCTGTTTAGCTAACATTCCTCTATCCTGGGTACCAGTCGGTTTAGCTAACATTCCTCTAGCCTGGGTACCAATCTGTTTAGCGAACATTCCTCTAGCCTGGGTACTAATCTGTTTAGCCAACATTCCTCTATCCTTGGTACCAGTCTGTTTAGCCAACATTCCTCTATCCTGGGTACCAGTCTGTTTAGCCAACATTCCTCTATCCTGGGTACCAATCTGTTTAGCCAACATTCCTCTATCATGGGTACCAGTCGGTTTAGCCAACATTCCTCTAGCCTGGGTACCAATCTGTTTAGCCAACATTCCTCTAGCCTGGGTACCAATCTGTTTAGCCAACATTCCTCTAGCCTGGGTACCGATCTGTTTAGTGAACATTCCTCTAGCCTGGGTACCAATCTGTTTAGTGAACATTCCTCTAGCCTGGGTACCAATCTGTTTAGCCAACATTCCTCTAGCCTGGGTACCAGTCTGTTTAGCCAACATTCCTCTATCCTGGGTACCAGTCTGTTTAGCGAACATTGCTCTAGCCTGGGTACCAATCTGTTTAGCCAACATTCCTCTAGCCTGGGTACCAATCTGTTTCGCCAACATTCCTCTATCCTGGGTACCAATCTGTTTAGTGAACATTCCTCTAGCCTGGGTACCAATCTGTTTACCTGACATTCCTCTATCCTTGGTACCAATATGTTTAGTCAACCTTCATCTAGCCTGGGTACCAGTCTGTTTAGCCAACATTCCTCTAGCCTGGGTACCAGTCTGTTTAGCCAACATTCCTCTATCCTGGGTACCAGTCGGTTTAGCCAACATTCCTCTATCATGGGTACCAGTCGGTGTAGCCAACATTCCTCTAGCCTGGGTACCAATCTGTTTAGCCAACATTCCTCTAGCCTGGGTACCAATCTGTTTAGCCAACATTCCTCTAGCCTGGGTACCGATCTGTTTAGTGAACATTCCTCTAGCCTGGGTACCAATCTGTTTATCCAACATTCCTCTAGCCTGGGTACCAGTCTGTTTAACCAACATTCCTCTATCCTGGGTACCAGTCTGTTTAGCCAACATTCCTCTATCCTGGGTACCAGTCTGTTTAGCCAACATTCCTCTATCCTGGGTACCAATCTGTTCAGCCAACATTCCTCTATCCTGGGTACCAGTCGGTTTAGCCAACATTCCTCTAGCCTGGGTACCAGTCTGTTTAGTCAACCTTCATCTAGCCTGGGTACCAGTCTGTTTAGCCAACATTCCTCTAGCCTGGGTACCAGTCTGTTTAGCCAACATTCTTCTAGCCTGGGTACCAGTCTGTTTACCTGACATTCCTCTATCCTTGGTACCAGTCGGTTTAGCCAACATTCCTCTAGCCTGGGTACCAATCTGTTTAGCCAACATTCCTCTAGCCTGGGTACCAATCTGTTTAGCCAACATTCCTCTAGCCTGGGTACCAATCTGTTTAGCCAACATTCCTCTAGCCTGGGTACCAATCTGTTTAGCCAACATTCCTCTAGCCTGGGTACCAGTCTGTTTACCTGACATTCCTCTATCCTTGGTACCAGTCGGGTTAGCCAACATTCCTCTAACCTGGGTACCAATCTGTTTAGCCATCATTCCTCTAGCCTGGGTACCAATCTGTTTAGCCAACATTCCTCTAGCCTGGGTACCAATCTGTTTAGCCAACATTCCTCTAGCCTGGGTACCAATCTGTTTAGCCAACATTCCTCTAGCCTGGGTACCAATCTGTTTAGCCAACATTCCTCTATCCTGGGTACCAGTCTGTTTACCTGACATTCCTCTATCCTTGGTACCAGTCGGTTTAGCCAACATTCCTCTAACCTGGGTACCAATCTGTTTAGCCAACATTCCTCTAGCCTGGGTACCAATCTGTTTAGCCAACATTCCTCTAGCCTGGGTACCAATCTGTTTAGCCAACATTCCTCTAGCCTGAGTACCAATCTGTTTAGCCAACATTCCTCTATCCTGGGTACCAGTCTGTTTAGCTAACATTCCTCTATCCTGGGTACCAGTCGGTTTAGCTAACATTCCTCTAGCCTGGGTACCAATCTGTTTAGTGAACATTCCTCTAGCCTGGGTACCAATCTGTTTAGCCAACATTCCTCTATCCTTGGTACCAGTCTGTTTAGCCAACATTCCTCTATCCTGGGTACCAGTCTGTTTAGCCAACATTCCTCTATCCTGGGTACCAATCTGTTTAGCCAACATTCCTCTATCATGGGTACCAGTCGGTTTAGCCAACATTCCTCTAGCCTGGGTACCAATCTGTTTAGCCAACATTCCTCTAGCCTGGGTACCAATCTGTTTAGCCAACATTCCTCTAGCCTGGGTACCGATCTGTTTAGTGAACATTCCTCTAGCCTGGGTACCAATCTGTTTAGTGAACATTCCTCTAGCCTGGGTACCAATCTGTTTAGCCAACATTCCTCTAGCCTGGGTACCAGTCTGTTTAGCCAACATTCCTCTATCCTGGGTACCAGTCTGTTTAGCCAACATTCCTCTATCCTGGGTACCAATCTGTTTAGCCAACATTCCTCTATCCTGGGTACCAGTCGGTTTAGCCAACATTCCTCTAGCCTGGGTACCAATCTGTTTCGCCAACATTCCTCTATCCTGGGTACCAATCTGTTTAGTGAACATTCCTCTAGCCTGGGTACCAATCTGTTTAGCCAACATTCCTCTATCCTGGGTACCAGTCTGTTTAGCCAACATTCCTCTAGCCTGGGTACCAGTCTGTTTAGCCAACATTCCTCGAGCCTGGGTACCAGTCTGTTTAGCCAACATTGCTCTAGCCTGGGTAGCAATCTGTTTAGCCAACATTCCTCTAGCCTGGGTACCAGTCTGTTTCGATACATTCCACTGCTTGTACTCTGTGTCATGTTAGACTGTTCATATTTTAAGATTGCCAAAAGGCTAGTCTGGTACAATACACTATCAACAGGCTGGTACAATACACTATTAACAGACTACTCTAAACAGACTGGTACAATACAGTATTAACAGACTGGTACAATACACTATTAACAGACTACTCTAAACAGACTGGTACAATACACTATTAACAGACTGGTAAGATACACTATTAACAGACTGTTACAATACACTATTAACAGACTGGTACAATACACTATTAACAGACTGGTACAATACACTATTAACAGACTACTCTAAACAGACTGGTACAATACACTATTTACAGACTACTCTTAACAGACTGGTACAATACACTATTAACAGACTGGTACAATACACTATTAACAGACTGGTACAATACACTATTAACAGACTGGTACAATACACTATTAACAGACTGGTACAATACACTATTAACAGACTGGTACAATACACTATTAACAGACTGGTACAATACACAATTAACAGACTGGTACAATACACTATTAACAGACTGGTACAATACACTATTAACAGACTACTCTAAACAGACTGGTACAATACACTATAGACAGACTGGTACAATACACTATCAACAGACTGGTACAATACACTATTAACAGACTACTCTAAACAGACTGGTACAATATATTATTAACAGACTACTCTAAACAGACTGGTACAATACACTATTAACAGACCACTCTAAACAGACTGGTACAATACACTATTAACAGACTGGTACAATACACTATTAACAGACTGGTACAATTCACTATTAACAGACTGGTACCATACACTATTAACAGACTGGTACAATACACTATTAACAGACTACTCTAAACAGACTGGTACAATACACTATTAACAGACCACTCTAAACAGACTGGTACAATACACTATTTACAGACTGGTACAATACACTATTTACAGACTGGTACAATACACTATTAACAGCCTTCTTCTAAACAGACTGGTACAATACACTATCAACAGACTGGTACAATACACTATTAACAGACTGGTACAATACACTATTAACAGACTGGTACAATAAACTATTAACAGACTACTCTAAACAGACTGGTACAATACACTATAAACAGACTGGTACAATACACTATTTACAGACTGGTACAATACACTATTAACAGCCTCTTCTAAACAGACTGGTACAATACACTATTAACAGACTGGTACAATACACTATTAACAGACTGGTACAATACACTATTAACAGACTACTCTAAACAGACTGGTATAATACACTATTAACAGACTACTCTAAACAGACTGGTACAATACACTATTAACACTCATCTCGAACTGGTTACATTACTGAGAGAAGATGTTGTTTAGAATGAGTGCAATGGTTTTGTCACCTCACCAATCTTAGTATTAACTCAGTTTTTCTATTAGGGGAAGACTTGCTGGGTGTGTGGTGTGTGGAATCCCACGTGTTGATAGAGAAGACTTGCTGGGTGTGTGGTGTGTGGTGCGTGGAATCCCACGTGTTGATAGAGAAGACTTGCTAGGTGTGTGGTGCGTGGAATCCCACGTGTTTATAGAGAAGACTTGCTGGGTGTGTGGTGTGTGGAATCCCACATGTTGATAGAGAAGACTTGCTGGGTGTGTGGTGTGTGGAATCCCACATGTTGATAGAGAAGACTTGCTGGGTGTGTGGTGCGTGGAATCCCACATGTTGATAGAGAAGACTTGCTGGGTGTGTGGTGTGTGGAATCCCACGTGTTTATAGAGAAGACTTGCTGGGTGTGTGGTGTGTGGAATCCCACGTGTTGATAGAGAAGACTTGCTGGGTGTGTGGTGTGTGGAATCCCACGTGTTGATAGAGAAGACTTGCTGGGTGTGTGGTGTGTGGAATCCCACGTGTTGATAGAGAAGACTTGCTGGGTGTGTGGTGTGTGGAATCCCACGTGTTGATAGAGAAGACTTGCTGGGTGTGTGGTGTGTGGAATCTCACATGTTGATAGAGAAGACTTGCTGGGTGTGTGGTGTGTGGAATCCCACGTGTTGATAGAGAAGACTTGCTGGGTGTGTGGTGTGTGGTGTGTGGAATCCCACGTGTTGATAGAGAAGACTTGCTGGGTGTGTGGTGTGTGGAATCCCACGTGTTGATAGAGAAGACTTGCTGGGTGTGTGGTGTGTGGAATCCCACGTGTTGATAGAGAAGACTTGCTGGGTGTGTGGTGTGTGGAATCCCACGTGTTGATAGAGAAGACTTGCTGGGTGTGTGGTGTGTGGAATCCCACGTGTTGATAGAGAAGACTTGCTGGGTGTGTGGTGTGTGGAATCCCACATGTTTATAGAGAAATACATAAGGGATATGCAGGAAAAGAAAAGGCCATGACATTTATCAAATTAATTGGTCTGTTTTCACAAGTGCAGTAACTGTTTGTAAAAGATTCTCTGTATGCATCTTATGCATTCATATCATAAAATATCTTAGTAATATCAAACCCCTTCGTTGCATTTTGACTACATGTATATGTATGTGTTATACTGATTTAGAATGTATTTAGAATGTATTTAGCTAATGTATTTAGGTTTCATTTTCAATCTGGGAGTTCATGTATACTGTAGCCATCAAAATGAGGCCAGGGCTTGTGGGGGAGGTGTGCTGTCACCTTACCCTCGAAAGAGACTTTCTGAATGAGACCGTGAGACCACCACCGTTGTACAGTAAAACCACAACACTCCTGCAATCTCGCACGTACACACAGACCCTAACAGAAAAATCACATGATTTCACATGTGGATTAACCACTGAACACCTGGTATGGTGCTGTTTGAGGTAAAGTGTGAATGCTTAAAGTTAACGACCTGTAATGCATTTACAGCTGGAGTCAAGTGACAAGTCTACTTGATTTGCCAGAGAAGAATATATAACTAACTGGAAAGGAAGGAGAGTTCAGAGATCAATGTTGACAGTGTTTTTTCACGAGGTGTGCAGGTGGCAGTTGGCCAAACGTCTAATTTTGACTTGTGTTTGTGAGATCGTGTTGATATTGTCACATGACAGACTATGTTGAATGTTCATCGATGGGCCAGTGGTTCCATGTAAAGGTTGCATGTGTTTATGTCCTTATTAGTCTATAGTACTGTGTGACATTTTGGCTGTGTTTACACATGCAGCTCAATTATGATCTTTTGTCTTTTTTTCCTGGCAAAATATGTGATTTGTCAAAAAGACCAATAATTGGGCAAAGATCAGAATTGGGATGCCTGTATAAACGCAGCCAATGTGACAGACACTTTAGGCCAGCAAATGCACAGCCATTCTCTGACATTAAAACCTGGTTGCTGTCCAATAAATGTCACCTGGCTGCAATTCAAGACCAATAACCTGGTAGTCTATAACAAGGTAAAGGAACAAAGAAACTGGTCTGCTAACACACCAGACATGTTTAAATCAATTTAACCAATAAGGTCAAATCAGCTGAAGGTTAGGCTGCCATAAAACCACATTGAACAATGTTATCATCAACAGTGTCAAACAGGCCTCAATTAATTAATTGTAATAAATAAGCATAATAAATGTGAAAGTAAGAATTTCAAAATGTTTTTATTTTTTTTTACATGACATCCCATGATACTTCGCCTGGTAACTGAATCTGGGTCAGTTTGGGTTTCTATTACAGTAACTCAGATGACCTGCTGTCAGGTGGACAAACGTGTCATTCTGGAAACCGACTCTGGGTCAGTTTGGGTTTCTATTACAGTAACTCAGATGACCTGCTGTCAGGTGGACAAACGTGTCATTCTGGAAACTGACTCTGGGTCAGTTTGGGTTGCTGTTACTATACATGATTTTGGGGATTATCATGTTACATGGCATATTCGTGGTCTAAGAAATAGCATTTATTTACTTATTATTTTGCCTTTATCTAACCAGCCATACAATGAGAAAACATTTACAATAACAACCTTTAGGACCTCTGATGATCTTGAAAAACTCACGGTATGATCACTGTGAATAGTCCTATGTGGCTCAGTCGGTAGAGCATGACGCTTACAACGCCATGGATCATAGATTTAATTCCCGCTGGGGCCACCCATATGAATAATGCATGGCTGTAGGTTGCTTTATGATAAAAGAGTCTGCTAAATGGCATATTATCATTATTATGTAACAAATACTCCTATTATTTTGTTTCCACTTGTGTCATTCATGATCCCGTTCAATCGAGGTTGATACAGGAATATACCTAATGGGCATTCTTAACTCAAATTCTTCGCTATTTCAGTTCCCATATGGTTATAAATGAACATGACCTACAGCAGTTATGCTCACTCGGGTATTTTATTCTCTGTGCTGGTGGATGGCATTTTGCTTATCTGGAGTACTAATGAGAACTCTCCAGCAGAGGGCAGCACTGTCCATAGCTACTTTCTGCAAGTAAGTGGTTCACATTGACACCTCTGCCTCAGCACATCGAAAAACAATGCTCATTCTAAGTTTCCCAAGCCATGACCAATTACAATGAAAACATTCTCTATGGGGGTGGACACTGATGGTAGTCTACCACAAATATCAACAGAGCAGTAACACAACTCAAAGTGGAGACCTAACAGGGAACCTAACTTGGAGTGTTGGAGGCATCTTCGATTACAGGTAACTGAAATTCACCGCTCGTTCCCACTTTATAGGTGACAAAGTGTCAACTGTGGGTGGAACGGAACGGAAGGTCTTTGGATTGAGGCTGGAAAAGAACTCCAACCTTGAGAATTAGGAACTGAATTCTGTTTCCATTAATTTACGCCCCACAAAACTATGTTGTTTACAATAACTCAAACATGATCATTTCAAGTGTCACATAAACCTCCAGGTATTTGTTTATCACCAGCTTTCCCAGCAGGTAAAATTGGAGATGTAATGTGACTATTCCGTCATTTTCTGGTTGTAAACTGATCTTAGGTAAAAACAGTTGTACTCATGACAAATGCAACACATGATAGGAAAGATGTCATATTCTGGACAGAAATGTTGTTAACTACAACCAGTTAGTTAACAACCAGACGTCCTGATGATATCATTACAACCAGACGTCCTGATGATATCATTACTACTAGTTAGTTAACAACCAGATGTCCTGATGATATCATTACAACCAGACGTCCTGATGATATCATTACTACTAGTTAGTTAACAACCAGATGTCCTGATGATATCATTACAACCAGACGTCCTGATGATATCATTACAACCAGACGTCCTGATGATATCATTACTACTAGTTAGTTAACAACCAGATGTCCTGATGATATCATTACAACCAGACGTCCTGATGATATCATTACTACTAGTTAGTTAACAACCAGATGTCCTGATGATATCATTACAACTAGTTAGTTAACAACCAGACGTCCTGATGATATCATTACAACCAGACGTCCTGATGATATCATTACTACTAGTTAGTTAACAACCAGATGTCCTGATGATATCATTACAACCAGACGTCCTGATGATATCATTACAACCAGTTAGTTAACAACCAGACGTCCTGATGATATCATTACAACTAGTTAGTTAACTACCAGACGTCCTGATGATATCATTACAACCAGACGTCCTGATGATATCATTACAACTAGTTAGTTAACAACCAGACGTCCTGATGATATCATTACAACCAGATGTCCTGATGATATCATTACTACTAGTTAGTTAACAACCAGATGTCCTGATGATATCATTACTACTAGTTAGTTAACAACCAGACGTCCTGATGATATCATTACTACTAGTTAGTTAACAACCAGACGTCCTGATGATATCATTACTACTAGTTAGTTAACAACCAGATGTCCTTATGATATCATTACAACCAGACGTCCTGATGATATCAATACTACTAGTTAGTTAACAACCAGACGTCCTGATGATATCATTACAACCAGACGTCTTGATGATATCATTACAACCAGACGTCCTGATGATATCATTACTACTAGTTAGTTAACAACCAGACGTCCTGATGATATCATTACAACCAGACGTCCTGATGATATCATTACAACCAGACGTCCTGATGATATCATTACTACTAGTTAGTTAACAACCAGATGTCCTGATGATATCATTACAACCAGACGTCCTGATGATATCATTACTACTAGTTAGTTAACAACCAGACGTCCTGATGATATCATTACAACCAGACGACCTGATGATGTCATTACAACCAGATGTCCTGATGATATCATTACAACCAGACGTCCTGATGATATCATTACAACCAGACGTCCTGATGATATCATTACTACTAGTTAGTTAACAACCAGACGTCCTGATGATATCATTACTACTAGTTAGTTAACAACCAGACGTCCTGATGATATCATTACTACTAGTTAGTTAACAACCAGACGTCCTGATGATATCATTACTACTAGTTAGTTAACAACCAGACGTCCTGATGATATCATTACAATCAGACGACCTGATGATATCATTACTACTAGTTAGTTAACAACCAGACGTCCTGATGATATCATTACAACCAGACGTCCTGATGATATCATTACTACTAGTTAGTTAACAACCAGACGTCCTGATGATATCATTAAAACCAGTTAATTAACAACCAGACGACCTGATGATATCATTACTACTAGTTAGTTAACAACCAGACGTCCTGATGATATCATTACAACCAGACGTCCTAATGATATCATTACTACTAGTTAGTTAACAACCAGACGTCCTGATGATATCATTAAAACCAGTTAGTTAACAACCAGACGTCCTGATGATATCATTACAACCAGACGTCCTGATGATATCATTACTACTAGTTAGTTAACAACCAGACGTCCTGATGATATCATTAAAACCAGTTAATTAACAACCAGACGACCTGATGATATCATTACTACTAGTTAGTTAACAACCAGACGTCCTGATGATATCATTACAACCAGACAACCTGATGATATCATTACAACCAGACGTCCTGATGATATCATTACTACTAGTTAGTTAACAACCAGATGTCCTGATGATATCATTACAACCAGACGTCCTGATGATATCATTACTACTAGTTAGTTAACAACCAGATGTCCTGATGATATCATTACAACCAGACGTCCTGATGATATCATTACTACTAGTTAGTTAAAAACCAGACGTCCTGATGATATCATTACAACCAGACGTCCTGATGATATCATTACTACTAGTTAGTTAACAACCAGGCGTCCTGATGATATCATTACAACCAGACAACCTGATGATATCATTACAACCAGACGTCCTGATGATATCATTACTACTAGTTAGTTAACAACCAGATGTCCTGATGATATCATTACAACCAGACGTCCTGATGATATCATTACTACTAGTTAGTTAACAACCAGATATCCTGATGATATCATTACAACCAGACGTCCTGATGATATCATTACTACTAGTTAGTTAACAACCAGACGTCCTGATGATATCATTAAAACCAGTTAATTAACAACCAGACGACCTGATGATATCATTAAAACCAGTTAATTAACAACCAGACGTCCTGATGATATCATTACAACCAGACGTCCTGATGATATCATTACTACTAGTTAGTTAACAACCAGATGTCCTGATGATATCATTACTACTAGTTAGTTAACAACCAGACGTCCTGATGATATCATTAAAACCAGTTAATTAACAACCAGACGACCTGATGATATCATTAAAACCAGTTAATTAACAACCAGATGTCCTGATGATATCATTACAACCAGACGTCCTGATGATATCATTACAACCAGACGACCTGATGATATCATTACAACCAGACGACCTGATGATATCATTACAACCAGACGTCCTGATGATATCATTACTACTAGTTAGTTAACAACCAGACGTCCTGATGATATCATTAAAACCAGTTAATTAACAACCAGACGACCTGATGATATCATTAAAACCAGTTAATTAACAACCAGACGTCCTGATGATATCATTACAACCAGACGTCCTGATGATATCATTACTACTAGTTAGTTAACAACCAGATGTCCTGATGATATCATTACAACCAGACGTCCTGATGATATCATTACTACTAGTTAGTTAACAACCAGACGTTCTGATGATATCATTACAACCAGACGTCCTGATGATATCATTACAACCAGACGACCTGATGATATCATTACAACCAGACGACCTGATGATATCATTACTACTAGTTAGTTAACAACCAGACGTCCTGATGATATCATTACTACTAGTTAGTTAACAACCAGACGTCCTGATGATATCATTACAACCAGACGTCCTGATGATATCATTACAACCAGACGACCTGATGATATCATTACTACTAGTTAGTTAACAACCAGACGTCCTGATGATATCATTACTACTAGTTAGTTAACAACCAGACGTCCTGATGATTTCATTACAACCAGACGTCCTGATGATATCATTACAACCAGTTAGTTAACAACCAGACGACCTGATGATATCATTACTACTAGTTAGTTAACAACCAGACATCCTGATGATATCATTACAACCAGTTAGTTAACAACCAGAAGTCCTGATGATATCTTTACTACTAGTTAGTTAACAACCAGACGTCCTGATGATATCATTACAACCAGACGTCCTGATGATATCATTACAACCAGTTAGTTAACAACCAGAAGTCCTGATGATATCATTACTACTAGTTAGTTAACAACCAGACGTCCTGATGATATCATTAAAACCAGTTAATTAACAACCAGACGTCCTGATGATATCATTACAACCAGACGTCCTGATGATATCATTACTACTAGTTAGTTAACAACCAGATGTCCTGATGATATCATTACAACCAGATGTCCTGATGATATCATTACTACTAGTTAGTTAACAACCAGACGTCCTGATGATATCATTAAAACCAGTTAATTAACAACCAGACGACCTGATGATATCATTAAAACCAGTTAATTAACAACCAGACGTCCTGATGATATCATTACAACCAGACGACCTGATGATATCATTACAATCAGACGTCCTGATGATATCATTACAACCAGACGACCTGATGATATCATTACAACCAGACGTCCTGATGATATCATTACAACCAGACGACCTGATGATATCATTACAACCAGTTAATTAACAACCAGACGACCTGATGATATCATTACTACTAGTTAGTTAACAACCAGACGTCCTGATGATATCATTACAACCAGACAACCTGATGATATCATTACAACCAGACGTCCTGATGATATCATTACTACTAGTTAGTTAACAACCAGATGTCCTGATGATATCATTACAACCAGACGTCCTGATGATATCATTACTACTAGTTAGTTAACAACCAGATGTCCTGATGATATCATTACAACCAGACGTCCTGATGATATCATTACTACTAGTTAGTTAAAAACCAGACGTCCTGATGATATCATTACAACCAGACGTCCTGATGATATCATTACTACTAGTTAGTTAACAACCAGACGTCCTGATGATATCATTACAACCAGACAACCTGATGATATCATTACAACCAGACGTCCTGATGATATCATTACTACTAGTTAGTTAACAACCAGATGTCCTGATGATATCATTACAACCAGACGTCCTGATGATATCATTACTACTAGTTAGTTAACAACCAGATATCCTGATGATATCATTACAACCAGACGTCCTGATGATATCATTACTACTAGTTAGTTAACAACCAGACGTCCTGATGATATCATTAAAACCAGTTAATTAACAACCAGACGACCTGATGATATCATTAAAACCAGTTAATTAACAACCAGACGTCCTGATGATATCATTACAACCAGACGTCCTGATGATATCATTACTACTAGTTAGTTAACAACCAGATGTCCTGATGATATCATTACTACTAGTTAGTTAACAACCAGACGTCCTGATGATATCATTAAAACCAGTTAATTAACAACCAGACGACCTGATGATATCATTAAAACCAGTTAATTAACAACCAGATGTCCTGATGATATCATTACAACCAGACGTCCTGATGATATCATTACAACCAGACGACCTGATGATATCATTACAACCAGACGACCTGATGATATCATTACAACCAGACGTCCTGATGATATCATTACTACTAGTTAGTTAACAACCAGACGTCCTGATGATATCATTAAAACCAGTTAATTAACAACCAGACGACCTGATGATATCATTAAAACCAGTTAATTAACAACCAGACGTCCTGATGATATCATTACAACCAGACGTCCTGATGATATCATTACTACTAGTTAGTTAACAACCAGATGTCCTGATGATATCATTACAACCAGACGTCCTGATGATATCATTACTACTAGTTAGTTAACAACCAGACGTTCTGATGATATCATTACAACCAGACGTCCTGATGATATCATTACAACCAGACGACCTGATGATATCATTACAACCAGACGACCTGATGATATCATTACTACTAGTTAGTTAACAACCAGACGTCCTGATGATATCATTACTACTAGTTAGTTAACAACCAGGCGTCCTGATGATATCATTACAACCAGGCGTCCTGATGATATCATTACAACCAGGCGACCTGATGATATCATTACTACTAGTTAGTTAACAACCAGACGTCCTGATGATATCATTACTACTAGTTAGTTAACAACCAGACGTCCTGATGATTTCATTACAACCAGACGTCCTGATGATATCATTACAACCAGTTAGTTAACAACCAGACGACCTGATGATATCATTACTACTAGTTAGTTAACAACCAGACATCCTGATGATATCATTACAACCAGTTAGTTAACAACCAGAAGTCCTGATGATATCTTTACTACTAGTTAGTTAACAACCAGACGTCCTGATGATATCATTACAACCAGTTAGTTAACAACCAGAAGTCCTGATGATATCATTACTACTAGTTAGTTAACAACCAGACGTCCTGATGATATCATTAAAACCAGTTAATTAACAACCAGACGTCCTGATGATATCATTACAACCAGACGTCCTGATGATATCATTACTACTAGTTAGTTAACAACCAGATGTCCTGATGATATCATTACAACCAGATGTCCTGATGATATCATTACTACTAGTTAGTTAACAACCAGACGTCCTGATGATATCATTAAAACCAGTTAATTAACAACCAGACGACCTGATGATATCATTAAAACCAGTTAATTAACAACCAGACGTCCTGATGATATCATTACAACCAGACGACCTGATGATATCATTACAATCAGACGTCCTGATGATATCATTACAACCAGACGACCTGATGATATCATTACAACCAGACGTCCTGATGATATCATTACAACCAGACGACCTGATGATATCATTACAACCAGACGACCTGATGATATCATTACAACCAGACGTCCTGATGATATCATTACAACCAGACGTCCTGATGATATCATTACAACCAGACGTCCTGATGATATCATTACAACCAGACGACCTGATGATATCATTACAACCAGACGTCCTGATGATATCATTACAACCAGACGACCTGATGATATCATTACAACCAGACGACCTGATGATATCATTACTACTAGTTAGTTAACAACCAGACGTCCTGATGATATCATTACTACTAGTTAGTTAACAACCAGACGTCCTGATGATATCATTACAACCAGGCGTCCTGATGATATCATTACAACCAGGCGACCTGATGATATCATTACTACTAGTTAGTTAACAACCAGACGTCCTGATGATATCATTACTACTAGTTAGTTAACAACCAGGCGTCCTGATGATTTCATTACAACCAGGCGTCCTGATGATATCATTACAACCAGTTAGTTAACAACCAGAAGTCCTGATGATATCTTTACTACTAGTTAGTTAACAACCAGACGTCCTGATGATATCATTACAACCAGATGTCCTGATGATATCATTACTACTAGTTAGTTAACAACCAGACGTCCTGATGATATCATTACAACCAGACGACCTGATGATATCATTACAACCAGATGTCCTGATGATATCATTACAACCAGACGTCCTGATGATATCATTACTACTAGTTAGTTAACAACCAGATGTCCTGATGATATCATTACAACCAGACGTCCTGATGATATCATTACAACCAGACGTCCTGATGATATCATTACTACTAGTTAGTTAACAACCAGATGTCCTGATGATATCATTACAACCAGACGTCCTGATGATATCATTACTACTAGTTAGTTAACAACCAGACGTTCTGATGATATCATTAAAACCAGTTAATTAACAACCAGACGACCTGATGATATCATTAAAACCAGTTAATTAACAACCAGACGTCCTGATGATATCATTACAACCAGACGTCCTGATGATATCATTACAACCAGACGACCTGATGATATCATTACAACCAGACGTCCTGATGATATCATTACAACCAGACGACCTGATGATATCATTACAACCAGATGTCCTGATGATATCATTACAACCAGACGACCTGATGATATCATTACAACCAGACGTCCTGATGATATCATTACAACCAGACGACCTGATGATATCATTACAACCAGACGACCTGATGATATCATTACTACTAGTTAGTTAACAACCAGACGTCCTGATGATATCATTACTACTAGTTAGTTAACAACCAGACGTCCTGATGATATCATTACAACCAGACGTCCTGATGATATCATTACAACCAGACGACCTGATGATATCATTACTACTAGTTAGTTAACAACCAGACGTCCTGATGATATCATTACTACTAGTTAGTTAACAACCAGACGTCCTGATGATTTCATTACAACCAGACGTCCTGATGATATCATTACAACCAGTTAGTTAACAACCAGACGACCTGATGATATCATTACTACTAGTTAGTTAACAACCAGACATCCTGATGATATCATTACAACCAGTTAGTTAACAACCAGAAGTCCTGATGATATCTTTACTACTAGTTAGTTAACAACCAGACGTCCTGATGATATCATTACAACCAGACGTCCTGATGATATCATTACTACTAGTTAGTTAACAACCAGATGTCCTGATGATATCATTACAACCAGACGTCCTGATGATATCATTACTACTAGTTAGTTCACAACCAGATGTCCTGATGATATCATTACAACCAGACGTCCTGATGATATCATTACTACTAGTTAGTTAACAACCAGACGTCCTGATGATATCATTAAAACCAGTTAATTAACAACCAGACGTCCTGATGATATCATTACAACCAGACGTCCTGATGATATCATTACTACTAGTTAGTTAACAACCAGATGTCCTGATGATATCATTACAACCAGACGTCCTGATGATATCATTACTACTAGTTAGTTAACAACCAGACGTCCTGATGATATCATTAAAACCAGTTAATTAACAACCAGACGACCTGATGATATCATTAAAACCAGTTAATTAACAACCAGGCGTCCTGATGATATCATTACAACCAGGCGACCTGATGATATCATTACAATCAGGCGTCCTGATGATATCATTACAACCAGACGACCTGATGATATCATTACAACCAGACGTCCTGATGATATCATTACAACCAGACGACCTGATGATATCATTACAACCAGACGACCTGATGATATCATTACAACCAGACGTCCTGATGATATCATTACAACCAGACGTCCTGATGATATCATTACAACCAGACGTCCTGATGATATCATTACAACCAGACGACCTGATGATATCATTACAACCAGACGTCCTGATGATATCATTACAACCGGACGACCTGATGATATCATTACAACCAGACGACCTGATGATATCATTACTACTAGTTAGTTAACAACCAGACGTCCTGATGATATCATTACTACTAGTTAGTTAACAACCAGACGTCCTGATGATATCATTACAACCAGACGTCCTGATGATATCATTACAACCAGACGACCTGATGAAATCATTACTACTAGTTAGTTAACAACCAGACGTCCTGATGATATCATTACTACTAGTTAGTTAACAACCAGACGTCCTGATGATTTCATTACAACCAGACGTCCTGATGATATCATTACAACCAGTTAGTTAACAACCAGAAGTCCTGATGATATCTTTACTACTAGTTAGTTAACAACCAGACGTCCTGATGATATCATTACAACCAGATGTCCTGATGATATCATTACTACTAGTTAGTTAACAACCAGACGTCCTGATGATATCATTACAACCAGACGACCTGATGATATCATTACAACCAGATGTCCTGATGATATCATTACAACCAGACGACCTGATGATATCATTACAACCAGACGTCCTGATGATATCATTACAACCAGTTAGTTAACAACCAGACGTCCTGATGATATCATTACAACCAGACGTCCTGATGATATCATTACTACTAGTTAGTTAACAACCAGACGTCCTGATGATATCATTACAACCAGACGTCCTGATGATATCATTACAACCAGACGTCCTGATGATATCATTACAACCAGACGTCTTGATGATATCATTACAACCAGACGTCCTGATGATATCATTACAACCAGACGTCCTGATGATATCATTACAACCAGACGTCCTGATGATATCATTACAACCAGACGTCCTGATGATATCATTACAACCAGACGACCTGATGATATCATTACTACTAGTTAGTTAACAACCAGACGTCCTGATGATATCATTACAACCAGACATCCTGATGATATCATTACAACCAGAGGTCCTGATGATATCATTACAACCAGACGTCCTGATGATATCATTACTACTAGTTAGTTAACAACCAGACGTCCTGATGATATCATTACAACCAGACGTCCTGATGATATCATTACTACTAGTTAGTTAACAACCAGACGTCCTGATGATATCATTACAACCAGACGACCTGATGATATCATTACAACCAGATGTCCTGATGATATCATTACAACCAGACGACCTGATGATATCATTACAACCAGACGTCCTGATGATATCATTACAACCAGTTAGTTAACAACCAGACGTCCTGATGATATCATTACTACTAGTTAGTTAACAACCAGACGTCCTGATGATATCATTACAACCAGACGTCCTGATGATATCATTACAACCAGACGTCCTGATGATATCATTACAACCAGACGTCTTGATGATATCATTACAACCAGACGTCCTGATGATATCATTACAACCAGACGTCCTGATGATATCATTACAACCAGACGTCCTGATGATATCATTACAACCAGACGACCTGATGATTTCATTACTACTAGTTAGTTAACAACCAGACGTCCTGATGATATCATTACAACCAGACGTCCTGATGATATCATTACAACCAGACGTCCTGATGATATCATTACAACCAGACGTCCTGATGATATCATTACAACCAGACGTCCTGATGATATCATTACAACCAGACGTCCTGATGATATCATTACTACTAGTTAGTTAACAACCAGACGTCCTGATGATATCATTACTACTAGTTAGTTAACAACCAGACGACCTGATGATATCATTACAACCAGATGTCCTGATGATATCATTACAACCAGACGTCCTGATGATATCATTACAACCAGTTAGTTAACAACCAGACGTCCTGATGATATCATTACAACCAGACGTCCTGATGATATCATTACTACTAGTTAGTTAACAACCAGACGTCCTGATGATATCATTACAACCAGACGTCCTGATGATATCATTACAACCAGACGTCTTGATGATATCATTACAACCAGACGTCCTGATGATATCATTACTACTAGTTAGTTAACAACCAGACGTCCTGATGATATCATTACAACCAGACGTCCTGATGATATCATTACAACCAGACAACCTGATGATATCATTACTACTAGTTAGTTAACAACCAGACGTCCTGATGATATCATTACAACCAGACGACCTGATGATATCATTACTACTAGTTAGTTAACAACCAGACGTCCTGATGATATCATTACTACTAGTTAGTTAACAACCAGACGACCTGATGATATCATTACAACCAGATGTCCTGATGATATCATTACAACCAGACGTCCTGATGATATCATTACAACCAGTTAGTTAACAACCAGACGTCCTGATGATATCATTACAACCAGACGTCCTGATGATATCATTACTACTAGTTAGTTAACAACCAGACGTCCTGATGATATCATTACAACCAGACGTCCTGATGATATCATTACAACCAGACGTCTTGATGATATCATTACAACCAGACGTCCTGATGATATCATTACTACTAGTTAGTTAACAACCAGACGTCCTGATGATATCATTACAACCAGACGTCCTGATGATATCATTACAACCAGACAACCTGATGATATCATTACTACTAGTTAGTTAACAACCAGACGTCCTGATGATATCATTACAACCAGACGACCTGATGATATCATTACTACTAGTTAGTTAACAACCAGACGTCCTGATGATATCATTGCTACCAGTTTTGCCTCTGGGTTCATACTTTTTCCTTTATGCTGACTGGTCCATATAATAATGAAATAATTGGTCCATTTAATGATTAATAATAAATAAGTGTTATAATCACTCAAAAATCACTCAATCCAGACAGATAGTGAAAGAAAGTCTGAATGTACCATAAAAATATTTATTGATAATTATATTATTTCTTGACAAAAGCAAGAGAAAGGACACACACACTAAGATCCCACTTTTAAAACGACCAAAAATGGCATGTATAAACAAACGACAGTAACATTAATGGAACATCAATGGAACATCAATGGAACATCAATGGAACATCAACGGAACATCAACGGAACATCAATGGAACATCAATGGAACATCAACGGAACATCAATGGAACATCAATGGAACATCAATGGAACATCAATGGAACATCAATGGAACATCAATGGAACATCAATGGAACATCAACGGAACATCAATGGAACATCAACGGAACATCAATGGAACATCAATGGAACATCAACGGAACATCAATGGAACATCAATGGAACATCAATGGAACATCAATGGAACATCAACGGAACATCAATGGAACATCAACGGAACATCAATGGAACATCAATGGAACATCAATGGAACATCAACGGAACATCAATGGAACATCAACGGAACATCAACGAAACATCAATGGAACATCAATGGAACATCAATGGAACATCAACGAAACATCAATGGAACATCAATGGAACATCAATGGAACATCAATGGAACATCAATGGAACATCAACGGAACATCAATGGAACATCAATGGAACATCAACGGAACATCAACGGAACATCAATGGAACATCAACGGAACATCAATGGAACATCAACGGAACATCAATGGAACATCAACGGAACATCAACGGAACATCAATGGAACATCAATGGAACATCTACGGAACATCAACGGAACATCAACGGAACACGTTACAACGATGAAATACTGGATCAGCAGTTTGATATGCTGATTGATGTTGTTGACTTACCGAAGTGTTTCCCTTTCTCTAACTAAAATATTAGTTCATATACAAACCAATACTATCATCACCATCATGGTCACCTCCCTCAACCATTCTTCAATCATTTCTCTTCGGTACCTCAGCCATCTTTTAAGAAAGCACAACTAAAGTATTTCCAGAGCGCTGGCCAAATGAAGATTTCATTTCAGAAATGCACATTTAAAAAAACAAAAAAACAAAAACAAACAGCATTATGATTACAGTCACAATACAAATCCATACACAGCCAGACCGATGGTCGCAGGTCCATTTGTTCACATGCAGATAATAAGGATGAGGATGAATACAGTGTCAACACAGAGATAATATGCAGTAAGGGGATGTAGTGTAACAGTGGGCTACCAGATATCATTCATCTTTATTTCTTCCTCCCCAGTGTCCAAAAGTAGTCTCTCCCCCTCTGCCTTTCTGTCAAAACCAGGTCACTCCAACCGTCTCTATGCTGCCGCAGCCACACAGCTGAGCCCCGAGCAGCGATAGGAGAGGTCAGACGCCACAGAACACAGAGCAGTGGTCACCAAAGCTGTACCCCTTTTCTCTCTGTCCCTCTCTTTCTCTGCTCTGCTCTCCACGAGTCCAGCCTATGAGTCCTTATCTCCACGGTGCAAACACACTGACCTGGAGCCTCTCAGCTGGCACTGTGGGCCTGGGCGGAGGCGAGGGGAGACGAGGAGGTAGTGGGTGAGGGATAAAGAGGGACGATGGGACGGGGAGGAGGGGGAGGAAAGGGGCGCTTCAATGGTAGAGTTCCAGAGGTCCAAATTGGATCTGGTAATGGCTGGTCGATGGCGACGGAGGATGGTCGTTAAAACCAGTACAACTCCTTCCCTTTCTTGTGATGCTGGAGGCCTGGAAAAAGAGAAAGAAGAAAACAATGAGAACGAGGCAAAACAGTTGTACTGGCTGCTCCTGGTCTTTAATCCAATCAACTTATTGGTCAAAGCAAATAGTAAGGACATTGATGTGGGGGGAGTGTGTGTGTGTGTGTGTGTGTGTGTGTGTGTGTGTGTGTGTGTGTGTGTGTGTGTGTGTGTGTGTGTGTGTGTGTGTGTGTGTGTGTGTACAGTATAACTGTGACCTACAGTATACAGCTCAATGACAACTGTGACCTACAGTATACAGCTCAATGACAACTGTGACCTACAGTATACAGCTCAATGACAACTGTGACCTACAGTATACAGCTCAATGACAACTGTGCCCTACAGTATACAGCTCAATGACAACTGTGACCTACAGTATACAGCTCAATGACAACTGTGACCTACAGTATACAGCTCAATGACAACTGTGCCCTACAGTATACAGCTCAATGACAACTGTGACCTACAGTATACAGCTCAATGACAACTGTGCCCTACAGTATACAGCTCAATGACAACTGTGACCTACAGTATACAGTTCAATGACAACTATGATCTACAGTATACAGCTCAATGACAACTGTGACCTACAGTATACAGCTCAATGACAACTGTGACCTACAGTATACAGCTCAATGACAACTGTGACCTACAGTATACAGCTCAATGACAACTGTGACCTACAGTATACAGCTCAATGACAACTGTGCCCTACAGTATACAGCTCAATGACAACTGTGACCTACAGTATACAGCTCAATGACAACTGTGCCCTACAGTATACAGCTCAATGACAACTGTGACCTACAGTATACAGTTCAATGACAACTATGATCTACAGTATACAGCTCAATGACAACTGTGACCTACAGTATACAGCTCAATGACAACTGTGACCTACAGTATACAGCTCAATGACAACTGTGCCCTACAGTATACAGCTCAATGACAACTGTGACCTACAGTATACAGTTCAATGACAACTATGATCTACAGTATACAGCTCAATGACAACTGTGACCTACAGTATACAGCTCAATGACAACTGTGACCTACAGTATACAGCTCAATGACAACTGTGACCTACAGTATACAGCTCAATGGCAACTGTGACCTACAGTATACAGCTCAATGACAACTGTGACCTACAGTATACAGCTCAACAACAACTGAAATGACTAACAATCTCGTCCTAAGCCAGGTTGCAAACAATATTTTTGTTATGGTTGTTGTTGTTATGGTTGTTGTGGTTGTTGTTGTGGTGGTTTTTATGGTGGTTGTGGTTGTTGTTGTGGTTGTTGTTGTGGTTGTTGTGGTGGTTGTGGTTGTTGTTGTGTTGTTGTGGTTGTTGTTATGGTTGTTGTCGTTGTTGTGGTGGTTGTTGTGTTGGTTGTGGTTGTTGTTATGGTTGTTGATGTGGTTGTTGTTATGGTTGCTGTTGTTATGGTTGTTGTGGTGGTTGTTGTGGTGGTCGTGGTTGTTGTTATGGTTGCTGTTGTTATGGTTGTTGTGGTGGTTGTTGTGGTGGTCGTGGTTGTTGTTATGTTTTTTTTGTGAGGTTGTGGTTGTTGTTGTGGTGGTTGTGGTTGTTGTTATGGTTGTTGTTGTGGTGGTTGTTATGGTTGTTGTTGTTGTTGTTGTTGTTGTGGTTGTTGTTGTGGTTGTGGTTGTGGTTGTGGTTGTTGTTATGGTTGTTGTTGTGGTTGTTGTTGTTGTTGTGGTTGTTGTTATGGTTGTTGTTGTGGTTGTTGTTGTGGTTCTTGTGTTCCTTTACACCTTTACACTACACTTGTGTATAAAGTAGTTGTTGTGAAATTGTTAGATTACCTGTTAGATATTACTGCATGGTCGGAACTAGAAGCACAAGCATTTCGCTACACTCGCATTAACATCTGCTAACCATATGTATGTGACAAATAAGATTTGATTTTAATTTTAATTTGATTTGTGGTGGTTGTTGTTGTTGTAGTTGTGGTTGATGTTGTGGTTTTTGCTGTGGTTGCGGTAGACTCAGCTGTAGTAGAGAAGAGACTGCATACCTGTGTCCATGTTGATGGCCATCTCACCTGGGGGCAGCAGGCCCGGCCAGGGGGCGGTGGGGTCCAGCTTGCTGATATCGTAGGGGTGTTGTCCGGGGAGGGTGCCCAGGTGGGAGGGTCGCATAGTGGGCATGAGAAGGGGGACATATGGGTGGTGGGGCTCTAGGCCACTGGGGGAATAGAGTTCATGGAGCGGCCTGGGGGCCCCGTAGGCTTGGCATTGTGCGTAGCCCCACTCCTCTGCTGGGTGCAGGTGTGAGTGGGGGTGAGGAAGGCCTGGGTGGAGTCCGGAAGCGTAGGGGTCCATGGAATAGGTGGGCGCTCTGGGCTCGCAGTGGGAGCGACACTGGGAGGAGGGGTAGTTGCTATCCCAGAAGGATGGGGGGAAGCTGTGGCGACTGCTGGGTGAAGGGGTGTCTGAGAGAGAATGAGAGAGTGATAGAGGGAGGGAGGGAGGGAAACAAAGATCAGGTTAAGGTATGACATGGACAGTTGCTGTGTGTCATGTCATGATTTACAGACACATATTGGATGGCCTGGGAAAGATGCATGCAAGTTATGACAACATTATTTAGGTCACATGGTTTTCACACCCCCTGGCCCAGACACAGTATATTGGTCATATGTACATACAGCACATAGTCCTACCAACAGCAGCCTTCTGCTGGCTACAGATACGAGAGAAAGAGACAGAGAGACAGAGAGAGAGAGAGAGAGAGAGAGAGAGAGAGAGAGA